>NC_091081.1:66264393-66567424 GCF_032405125.1 Capricornis sumatraensis | reverse complement strand
TGTAAGAATTGAAGCCACTGTTAACGGTGCACACACCCAGAATAATCAGTCAAGTTGAATTTGTAACAGAAGAGGTATGTTTTTGTCAACAGGAAGAGATGAGGAATTTTCAAGACTCTGTAATTGTCCATTATTGATAATCAGTACTCTTGCCTGGAATATCCCATGGACAGAGGACCCTGATAGGCTGCAGTCCATGGGGTCGCTAAGAGTCAGACATGACTGAGCGACTTCACTTTCACTTTTTACTTTCATGCATTGGAGAAGGCAATGGCAACCCCTTCCAGTGTTCTTGCCTGGAGAATCCCAGGGACAGTGGAGCCTGCTGGGCTACTGTCTATGGGGTCGCACAGAGTCAGACACGACTGAAGCGACTTAGCAGCAGCAGCAGCAGTGAATACTCTGATGGACAGTTAAAAGACAAACACATATCATTGACACTGAATCTTGAATTATTAGAATGACATATACTGATTCAGTCATATATCAGACTATTTATAAAAGTAAATTATGAAGTTGATAGCATGTCTGCAGATAAGAAAAATAGAATTAAACAAAGGCAATATTGAACGTGATACTCTGTACACCTTTAACTGATTACAGAACTGCAAAGAAAAGGTTACCTTTACTCAGTAAATTTTCTATTGACTGTATTATGTGTGTAACAGTTTCAAAAATATTTTTGTACTTATGGTAAGAGTATAAAGGAAAAGACTAAATATATTGATGCTCTTGAGAAGCAGTACTTTCTCTGTGGAGAAAGACAAATACACGAATCAAATGGGGGAGGGGACACTGTGTTTTAGATTAGCATTTGAACTACTGTCTCCAATCCATACTGCAAAATTCAATACCTATTCATGATAAAACTCTCAGAAGACCAGAATAGAAGGAAATGTCCCTAATTTGAAAATATAGGAAACACAGAAAATGTATTCTTTTTTAAATATGAATTTATTTATTTTAATTGGAGGTTAATTGCTTTACAATATTGTATTGGTTTTGCCATACATCAACATGAATCCGCCACAGGTATACATGTGTTCCCCATCTTGAACCCCCCAACTTCCTCCCTCCCCATACCATCCCTCTGGGTCATCTCAGTGCACCAGCCTCAAGCATCCAGTATCATGCATCGAACCTAGACTGGCTATTCATTTCATATACGATATTATACATGTTTCAATGTCATTCTCTCAAATCATCCCATCCTCTCCCTCTCCCACAGAGTCCAAAAGACTGTTCTATACATCTGTGTCTCTTTTGCTATCTCACATACAGGGTTATCATTACCATCTTTCTAAATTCCATATATATGCATTAGTATATTGTATTGGTGTTTTTCTTTCTGCCTTACTTCACTCTGTATAATAGGCTCCAGTTTCATCCCCCTCATTAGAACTGATTTAAATGTATTCTTTTTAATGGCTGAGTAATACTCCATTGTGTGTATGTACCACAGCTTTCTTATCCATCATCTGCTGATGGACATCTAGGTTGCTTCCATGTCTTGGCTATTATAGACAGTGCTGCGATGAACATTGGGGTGCATGTGTCTCTTTCAATTCTGGTTTCCTCGGTGTGTATGCCCAGCAGTGGGATTGCTGGATCATACATGAACCATGAACTTCCTGATGTTCAAGCTGGTTTTGGAAAAGGCAGAGGAACCAGCAATCAAATTGCCAACATCCGCTGGATCATGGAAAAAGCAAGAGAGTTCCAGAAAAATAGCTATTTCTGCTTTATTAACTATGCCAAAGCCTTTGACTGTGTGGATCACAATAAACTGTGGAAAATTCTGAGAGAGCTGGGAATACCAGACCACCTGACCTGCCTCTTGAGAAACCTGTATGCAGGTCAGGAAGCAACAGTTAGAACTGGACATGGAACAACAGGCTGGTTCCAAATAGGAAAAGGAGTATGTCAAGGCTGTATATTGTCACTCTGCTTATTTAACTTATATGCACAGTACATCATGAGAAACCCTGGGCTGGAAGAAACACAAGCTGGAATCAAGATTGCTGGGAGAAATATCAATAACCTCAGATATGCAGATGACACCACCCTTGTGGCAGAAAGTGAAGAGGAACTAAAAAGCCTCTTGATGAAAGTGAAAGAGGAGAGTGAAAAAGTTGGCTTAAAGCTCAACATTCAGAAAACGAAGATCATGGCATTTGGTCCCATCACTTCATGGGAAATAGATGGGAAAACAGTGGAAACAGTGTCAGACTTTATTCTTCTGGGCTCCAAAATCACTGCAGATGGTGACTGCAGCCATGAAATTAAAGGACGTGTACTCCTTGGAAGAAAAGTTATGACAAACCTAAATAGCATATTCAAAAGCAGAGACATTACTTTGCCGACTAAGGTCCGTCTAGTCAAGGCTATGGTTTTTCCTGTGGTCATGTATGGATGTGAGAGTTGGACTGTGGAGAAGGCTGAGCGGTGAAGAATTGATACTTTTGAGCTGTGGTGTTGGAGAAGACTCCTGAGAGTCCCTTGGACTACAAGGAGATCCAACCAGTCCATTCTGAAGGAGATCAACCCGGGGATTTCTTTGGAAGGAATGATGCTAAAGCTGAAGCTCCAGTACTTTGGCCACCTCATGTGAAGAGTTGACTCATTGGAAAAGGCTTTGATGCTGGGAAGGATTGGGTGCAGGAGGAAAAGGGAACGACAGAGGATCAGATGGCTGGATGACGTCACTGACTCGATGGACGCGAGTCTGAGTGAACTGCGGGAGTTGGTGATGGACAGGGAGGCCTGGCGTGCTGCAATTCACAGGGTCACAAAGAGTCGGACATGACTGAGCGACTGAACTGTACTGAACTGATGGGAACAGATGCCATGATCTTAGTTTTCTGAATGTTGATTTTTAAGCCAACTTTTTCACTCTCCTCTTGCACTTTCATCAAGAGGCTCTTTAGTTCTTCTTTGCTTTCTGTCATAAGGGTGGTGTCATCTGCATATCTGAGGTTATTGATAGTTCTCCTGGCAATCTTCCTTACAGCTTGTGCTTTATCAGCCTGGCATTTTGCATGATGTATTCTGCATATAAGTTAAATAAGGAGAGTGACAATATACAGTCTTGAAGTACTCTTTTCCCGATTTGAAACCCGTCTGTTTTTATATGTCCAGTTCTAACTGTTGTTTCTTGACCTGCACACAGACTTCTCAGGAGGCATGTAGAGTGGTCTAACATTCCCATCTCTTTAAGAGTTTTCCACAGTTTGTTGTGATGCACACAGTCAAAAGCTTTAGCCTAGTCAATAAAGCAGAAGTAGATATTTTTCTGGAACTCTCTTGCTTTTCTGATGATCCAACGGATATTGGCAATTTGATTTCTGGTTCCTCTACTGTTTCTAAATCCAGCTTGACCATCTGGAAGTTAACGGTTCATGTACTCTTGAAGCCTGGCTTGGAGAATTTTGAGTATCACTTTGCTAGTGTGTGAGATGAGTGCAATTGTGTGATAGTTTGAACATTCTTTGGCATTGCCTTTCTTTGGCTTTGAATGAAAACTGACCTCTTCCAGTCCTGTGGCCACTTCTGAGTGTTCCAAATTTGCTGGCATATTAAGTGCAGCACTTTCACAGCATCATCTTTTCGGATTTGAAAGAGCTCCACTGGAATTCCATCACCTCCACTAGCTTTGTTCGTACTGATGTTTCCTAAGGCCCACTTGACTTCACATTCCAGGATGTCTGGCTCTAGGTAAGTGATCTCACTATTGTGGTTATCTGGGTAATGAAGACCTTTTTTGTATATTTCTTCTGTTTATTCTTGTGACCTCTTCTTAATATCTTGCTTCTGTTAGGTCCATACCATTTCTCTCCTTTATTGAGCCCATCTTTGCATGAAATGTCCTTGGTAGCTTTAATTTTCTTGAAGAGATCTGTAGTCTTTCCCCTTCTATTGTTTTCCTCTATTTCTTTGAATTGATCGCTGAGGAAAGTTTTCTTATTTCTCCTTGCCGTTCTTTGGAACTCTGAATTCAAATGGGCATATATTTCCTTTTGAGAAGTTAATGCTAAATATATTTGGACAAAAAAAAAAAAAAGAAAAATAAATAAATAAATATATTTGGAAATACAAATGACCTACAAGTCAAAGTATATTTAGAAAATAATTGAATTGAAGGACTTATACTTCAGGATTTGTAGTTTATTATAATACAACAGAAATAAATGCAGCATGATATTTACACAAAAATAAATGTATAGATCAATGAAACAAAATTAGACTGATACATATACACCATTTTTTTTTTTGACAAAAATAGCAAGGAGAGGGTTTCATTTCAACTAGTAATGCTGGAATATTTGACCACAGTACCACATAGTTACCATTGGACAGGATTGAGGGAAAAAAATAATGATTTAGAAATAATATAAGATCTATTATAAAGACAAAAACTATATTCCTGGATTATACTTATAGAAATAGCAAATAAAATATTGATAGTAACAACATAAAACAACCTTTAATCCAAGGTTTTTAAACAGTGAAATGTTTGTGAAGTTCATCTTCACACTTCTTTGATATTTAGAAAGGAGTATTGCCAAAGGGAGTTAAGTATAGATTAAGAGAAACAGAAAGCAAATCTGGACTTCAAATGTAAACAAAATAATAAATTATGTTGCAGTTAATAGCTAGTTCATTAAATACAAAGCCAACTTACACCACATATTATTCAGTATCTTATAGCTTCGTCCACAGTTATTTTAAATCTGTATTTAAGCAGGAGCTCAGAACTTATTGCTAAATTCTTATGTGCCTCAGGTCATATTTTGTGTACCACATCTGTTGTTTTTTGTAGTTTTGATAGGAATTTTTGAAGTATGTATAGGGCCTTCACTACATCTAGCAGAGAAATGCATCTTCTTTTTTTTTTTATTTTCAGTTAGTTTCACAGCATATTCAGAGAGTGAATACACTGTTACTGTATGCGATGTCTTAGAACAGGGAAAGGGAGGCATTCATTACAAGAAAGTGTAATTCTAAATAAAATAATTTCTTTGTCACTATTTTAAAGTGGCTACTAAATGGTAGTTCTTAATACAACTTCTCCAACTGTTACGCTAAAATTCCTGTTGAAGACTGACAACAAAATAAAAGTAAACTGAAAACTGAAGAGACTTTTATTTCTGGGGAGATGAAGTTAGGTGTCTCATTTTACTCCTACTATGTAACTACAATGCCTGAACTTTGTATATAAAGCAAACATATGATTCTAAAAGGCAGGGAGAAGAAAATAACCAACTAAGATTTAAGGACCTGAGGGAAAACCTGGGGGAAGTACCTTGGATTTTTCCTTTTTTCTCATATACCCCATAGCAGTTAACCTGAGGAACCGGTGACCTCGAAGTGCTAACAGAAACAAACAAAAAGCATTGGAGAAGTCTGCTGTCTTTTGCTGAAGAGCTAGTTATTATTATTTTTTAATAAAATAACTGCCTCCTCCAGGTAAAGAATAAGACAACTGTGGCATCACCCCCACTAGAAGGCAGAGAATCCAAACTTCCACTCTCACTAGGCTGTGGCTTCCATTCTAGAGTGGTGTCAGAAAAGGAAGTCATGATCAAGAATATTCATTGCCAAGCAGACTCTCCCTTTCCATGGTCAGGGGAGACTTACCTGGGGAGCATGGAAGTCCCCACCTGAAGGCAGTGATGTACTTCTCAGCATCACCCCTGAGGAGGTATCAGATGATGCCGAATAGAAGAGTCAGAATTCTCATCATCATTCAGCTTCAGTGAATCCACCCTTCACTTCTGTAGCATCAGTGGAAGCCATGTGGAGAGGAGCAATGAGACACTTCTTGCACAAGCAGCCAAGGTAGTATTAGTGAAAGTGAAAGTGAAGTTGCTCAGTCGTGTCTGACTCTTTGCGACCCCATGGACTGTAGCCCACCAGGCTCCTCTGTCCCTGGGATTCTTCAGGCAAGAGTACTGGAGTGGGTTGTCATGTCCTTCTCCAGGAGATCTTCCCAACCTGGGGACTGAACCCAGGTCTCCTGCATTGTAGGCAGATGCTTCACCATCTGCGCCACCAGGAAGTCCTAGTGTTAGTATTAGTGAAGGCATAGTGAAAAGCCTGAATCCTGAGCCCAAATCTAGTAGCAGCAAAAGGCCCCTTTCTCTCAGAGACAAAACAGAGAACCTGGACTCATTTCCCAACCTGGCCATGGTAAGGTGGTAGCCCCCTTCCCCAGCAAGAGCAGTATCAGACATACGCTGTTAAAACACAAGATTTAAAGATGATCCATAGTCTCATAGGCTCCTCAGGTTGTGCTATGGTAAAGAATCCACCTGCCAGTGCAGGAGAAACAAGAGTTGTGAGTTCAATTCCTGAGTCAGGAAGATCTCCTAGAGCAGGAAATGGCACTCCGCTCCACTATTCTTGCCTGGAAAATTCTATGGGCAGAGGAGGCTGATGGGCTACAGTCCATGGGGCTGCGAATTATTGGACATGACTGAGCACACACAAAGAATCTCACAACAGATTACTTGAATTGTTCATTTCAGTCAAGATCACTTATTATCATAAGAACCAAGAAGATCTCTAATGAGAAAAGACAATGGAGGCTGACTCCAAGAAAAAACAGATATTAGAATTATCTCAAGGATTTTAATAGAAGCTATCATATAAATGTTTCAGTGAAAATTATGAACATATTTCATTTTATTTATTTATTTTTGGCTGTGTTGGGTTTTCATTGCTGGGCTGGCTTTTCTCTGGTTGCAGCAAGTGGGGGCTACTCTCTAGTAGCAGCTTGCAAGCTTCTCCATGCTGTGGTTTCTCTTGTTGCAGAGCACAGGCTCTAGGGCACGGTGCTGTGGGCTTCAGGAGTTGCAGCAAGTGGGCTAAGGAGTTGTGATTTTCTGGCTCTAGAATACAGGCCCAGTAACTGTGGTGCACAGGTTTGGTTGCCTCATGGCATGCGGCATCTTCTGGACGAGGTATCAAACGTGTGTCTCCTGCACTGGCAGGTGCATTCTTTACCACCGTGCCACCAGAGACGCCCTGAACATGTTTTCAATAAATTAAGAAAATGGAAAGTTTCAGAAAAGAAATAGGATATATAGAGAAGAATGAAATGGGAATTTTAGAACTGGAAAAATACAATAAATTTCAAAAATGCAATGATTAAGCTCAAAAGCAGAATTGAAAGACCAAAGAAAATCAAGTGAACTTGATGATTTAACAGTAGAAACCACATAATCTGAACGACATGATAAGCAAAAATAGGAGTAAATGGAGTGTCTCCTTTTTCTTCTCGAGTTTTGGAAATTATGTTTGGTAGTTGAAGCAAAAATCATAATATCTGATGTGGTTCTAAATGTATGTAGAGGAAATTTTATTATTTAAAAATAATTCTATTACAAATGGGGAAGGGTTGCTCTGCTGCTGCTAAGTTGCTTCAGTAGTGTCCGACTCTGTGCGACCCCATAGACGGCAGCCCACCAGGCTCCCCTGTCCCTGGGATCCTTCAGGCAAGAACACTGGAATGGGTTGCCATTTCCTTCTCCAATGCATGAAAGTGAAAAGTGAAAGTGAAGTTGCTCAGTTGTGCCCAACTCTTAGCAACCCCATGGACTGCAGCCTACCAGGCTCCTCCGTCCATGGGATTTTCCAGGCCAGAGTACAGGAGTGGGGTGCCATTGCCTTCTCTGGGGAAGGGTTAAGCCATGTAAAAAGAGATCATGTTTTTATAGGTCACAGGAACTGGTAAAATGACTACAATATATCGTACATATATAATATAATTCAAAGCAAATTCTAAAATATGATTATTAAGCTCATAGGAAATAAGGAAAATAAATTAGTGAGAAAAGAAGAACAAAGAGAATAATGAGAAACATACCAATACAGATGGTATATGGGGTCATAAAACAAGCTGCAGCAAGTTTAAATGTAGCTAAATCATGCAGAATTTTTCTGTTAACTGCATAAATCAAATAATTAGTGAAATCAAATCAAATCAAAAAGTGAAAGATTAACAGAAACTCCCCAGATGCCTGAAAAGACACTACTAAATAATCCATGGGTAAAGAGGAAAGGTCAAGGAATTCAACTGAATGATGATGAAAATATAACATCAAGCTAAACTAGTGCTGATATGGAAATTTATAGCATTAAATTCTTAACTTTAAAAAAAGGGGAAAGTCTCAAAGTAATATTCTAAGTTTCTACCTCAAGAAAGTAGATAAAAGAGAACAAAATAAACCTAAAGTAAGTAGAAGAAATGAAACAGTGAAGATAAGGACAGATAGCCATGGAACTGAAACAGATAAAAATAGAGAAAATCTTTAGCCCAATATAATCTTTATGCTAAAGTGATATATTTTGAGGTGGCATATTCTGTCACCCTCCATTAGACACGAATGTCAATTAAATAATAGGATGCTTGTAAATATCCCCACACAAGTACAGCCATGTGATATTTCATCCCTTCTTGGTGGGAATGTAAAATGACACAGAACTCTGGCAAGCAAACAATTTAAATAAATTCTGGTATATCCACACCGTGAGATACTTCTTCACAACAAAAAAGGTTGAACTGTTGACCTGCTCAGTCTCAAAAGATTACATATTTGATGATTTAACTTATATAAAAAATATAAAAACTAAAAAATAAATTAGCAATTGACAGGAGTTTGGGATAGTGTAAGAGGATTTTACCTTATATGGGGAACACAAACGAGATATTTTTGTGATGAAATTTTTACCTTGATTGCGATGGTAGTTACACAAACCTACATGTGTTGTAAATGGCATAGACCTGTATACACACGTGGGCTTCCCAAGTGGTGCTAGTGGTAAAGAACCTGCCTATGAATACAGGAGATGAAAGAAATGCAGGTTTGATCCCTTGGTCGGGAAGATCCCACAGAGGAGGGCATGGCAACCCACTCCAGTATTCTTGCCTGGAGAGTCCCACAGGCAGAGGAGCCTGGCAGACTGTAGTCCATAGGGTTTCACAGAGTCGAACACAACTGAAGCGAGTTAGCATGCAGCATGCACATACACAGATACTAGTATTAGTTATCTGACTTAACGATTGCTCTGTAATTACACAGGGGAGCCTAAGTGAAGGGTATGTGGGAGCTCTGTGCTATCCTTGGAACTTTCTATGAATTGATAATTAGTTCAAAAATATTTTTTTAAAGAGTGAGGATTTTGTCTAATATTGTTTGTAGACTCATGGAAAATTGTCTTTCATTCAGCTGGTGGAGATGAAGTAGGAACAAACAGTTGTCCAGAGTTTTTTTGTTCATACCATACTTTCCTCCATAATATGGAGATTACTTGACAAATGGTGGGATGTTGCTTTGAAACGTTCCCTTCAGTTTGACCCAGACTCAAAGAATCCTGTTGTGCACAAGTCAAAAAAATCTTACAACTGTCCCAATATATCCTGTCTAGGGGCTGCTAAGCACCTCCCCTCCCAGGCTATGAACTTACACATATTTCTAACCTTTGCAAATAGGAGGGAAGGAAATGGGATATCCAGGGGAGGGCGGATGATGGCAATTACTATTATCAAGAATTATTTTTTTTATTACTCATTAGTAAAGAGCTGTAGACAATGATGGAAAGTCGGTTACAGTAAGTGGTTCACATTTGTATAGCAGAAAGCAAGACAGATGAAGTAAAATGAGACCATATCCCTCCTGAATGAAACAGAATCAATACAGTACCCAAGAAAAATCATGCCATAGTTTTAAAAAAAAAGCACTAAATTTGGAACATGTGCTTAGGTTTGACTCTCTACTCCACCATATTTTCCCTGAATTCTCGGAAAATAGAGTTAAAAATGCCTACAGTGAAACTTTATTTAAATGATTAACAATAAAATGTGCACAATAATGCAAAAATAGATTATGATTCAGTTCAGTTGTTTTTCTGTTTTTTCAAATAGCAATAATATTAAAGCATAAAATGTAATTAGAAATCATTAATGTCATCAGTCCAGTTCAGTTCAGTCACTTAGTCATGTCCGACTCTTTGTGACCCCATGAATTGCAGCACGCCAGGCCTCCCTGTCCATCACCAACTCCTGGAGTTCACTCAGACTCATATCCATCAAGTCGGTGATGCCATCCAGCCATCTCATCCTCTGTCATCCCCTTCTCCTGCCCTCAATCCCTGCCAGCATCAGAGTTTTCCAGTGAGTCAACTCTTCGCATGAGGTGGCCAGAGTACTGGAGTTTCAGCTTCAGCATCATTCCCTCCAAAGAAATCTCAGGGCTTATCTTTAGAATGGACTGGTTGGATCTCCTTGCAGTCCAAGGGACTCTCAAGAGTCTTCTCCAACACCACAGTTTAAAAGCATCAATACTTTATTGTAAATTTCTGATAGGACTGAAATATCTTTCTTATAGCCATCCAATATATCCTCAGAAGTAATCATAATTAAAAATTGTATGTGACCCATAGAGATGTTATGGGGAGGGAGGTGGGAGGGGGGTTCATGTTTGGGAACACATGTAAGAATAAAAAAAAAAAAACACACACACATAAAAAAAAATTGTATGTATTTTTTGTTTTAAATATGCTGTTACACATTTTGCAGGGAGGTATAATGTCAAATAAAAAAGTTTACAGACTTCTATTTTAAAATATTCACTGAATGGTTAGTTCAAAAGCTATGCTGAAATTTCCATGAAGACTCATTAAAAACAAACATTTAAAAAGTATTTCAAGTATAGTTGGCATTGTGTATTCAGGTGTTCTGCACATAGGCTGATACAGAAGGCCTACTATAGGGAACTTGAGTACTCACAGATTTTTGTATCCATGGGCATCATGGAACCAATCCACCATGGGTATGGTTAATCATACATATATAGTTACATATTTCAAATAAAGTAAGCATTTTCATTTATCTTACATTTCTATATGAATGTATTAATGTATCTATGACATTTTTGGGCTTCCCTGGTAACTCAGCTGGTAAAGAATCTGACTGCAGTGCAGGAGACAGGTTCGGTCCCTAGGTTGGGCAGGGCTTCCCTGGTGGCACAACTGGTATAGAATCCACCTGCAATGCAGGAGACCCCTTGTTGTATTCCTGGGTCAGGAAGATCCTCTGGAGAAGATATAGGCTACGCACTCTAGTATTCTTGGGCTTCCCTGGTGGCTCAGACATTAAAGAATCTGCTTGCAATGCAGACCTGGGTTCTAACCTCAGTTGAGAAGATTCCCCTGGAGGAGGGCATGGCAACCCCCTCCACTATTCTTGCCTGGAGAATCCTCACGGATAGAGAAGCCTGGTGAGCTATGGGGTCACAGAAAGTCAGGTATGACTGAGCAATTAAGCACAGCACATGACATTTGTATTTAATTAATATAAATTTTATCACTTTCCTGGTTAGTGCATAGGCTCTACTTATTTCTGTTTAATGACTACATGATTTTCTATAAATGAATATATCATATTTTATTTAACCATGTCCTTTTGATGAGCATTTAGTGTCTTTGAAATGTACAAATGGGATATTAATAAGCATTCTAATATATTATATCCACAGACACACTGAGATTGAAATCTTAAGTGATTTTGAATTTAATACCTGGTTAAGTAGCTTTTTTAAGCATGAAAATCATAGAAATTTATTTTTACATATGCTAGGTCTCACAAAATATGGCATCCATGTACCATGTTTAAAAATAATTTTAAAACAGTTAAAATTGGAAAAGAAAAAAGACACGCTTTATAGATTTTGACTCTAATTGTAACTTTTTTAAGAGAATAAAGAATTAGATTTTTTAAATGTAAAATTTAACAATGCTAGAAACAAAATTAATTTAGCAACTTCTTCTAATGGAAAAATGCATTCTTAATATATTTAAGAAAATTGTCTCAAACCAAAAACCTGTATCATATTGACCAGTAAACCCTAGAGTCATTCCCATTAAATTCAGTACAAGAATGGCATTTTTAACTTTTATCATTGGAAACTGATGAAAATTCAGTAAGATCAGAAAGCAAGATATAAATATTGGAAATAAGTAAATCAATATTTCTTCAATTTCAGGTGGTATTTATACAGCATGACGAATGGTATCTGTTGATATATTATCAATAATCAGGTTTTTAGTTACAGAAGATAATATAATAGTTTATAATGGCAATAATAACAGAAAAATAATGAAAAATAACTATATATAAATATTACTGGAATTTAAGTGGGTCTAGTATGTAATGTCAACTTTTTTATCCATCTGACTTTTTGATAAATAAGACTTAAAACAAAGGTATTGAATTGATAGCCTATGAACGTCATTTTTCCTGAGGGGTCTGAAGGAAATTCAGTTCAGTTCAGTTCAGTCACTCAGTCGTGTCCGACCCTTTGTGACCCCATGAATTGCAGCACACCAGGCCTCCCTGTCCATCACCAACTCCTGGAGTTCACTCAGACTCATATCCATCTAGTCAGTGATGCCATCCAGCCATCTCATCCTCTGTCATCCCCTTCTCCTCCTGCCCCCAATCCCTCGCAGCATCAGAGTCTTTTCCAATGAGTCAACTCTTTGCATGAGGTGGCCAAAGTACTGGAGTTTCAGCTTTAGCATCATTCCTTCCAAAGAACATCCAGGGCTGATCTCCTTTAGAATGGACTGGTTGGATCTCTGAAGGGAATTGGCCTTCTTCAGATAGTAAACCCAAGAATTAAAGAGACTTAAAACCTAAAATAGTGCTGGATCACTGCATGCCCCCAATGTGGTGGCCTGCCCCTGTGAAATGTAGTGTGGAGGATTCTGGCAGAACTTGCTAGCTCTAAGGGAAGTTCATTCCCAAGAGGCAATGGAGAAGTCTTGGATGATTGGATCAAGTTTCTCCTTGCAAAAACATCAGTCAGATGAAGTTACTCCTCTTCAAGTAAGTGTAAGAATAGAAAGGAGAAAGAAGTGATACACTGGTTGAGCTGCTTCCACTTGGGAGGCAAGAACAGAATGTGAGGGAGAAGAAATCCAAACCAGCATTAAGCAGGCATAAGAATATAGTGTATAGGATAGATATGTTTTGTGTAGTATAGATACGAAGAGATCTACAGGAGTTGAGAGGGGAAAATTTGATTAAATTTTGGGAATTATGTAGTGCTTCTAAAGGGAAAACATTTATTATAATGCTATTAATCCCTAATAGGATGCCAAAAAGGCATTGCTTTCAGTTCACTCTGTGGCATCTGGTTTAGCATTTAATCTGCCACTTATGAAGAATGACTTTCTGCCACTTACATGTACTAGCTGCAAAGCAGTTTGAATCTTGCCCTAGGTAAGCACCCAACATGCGAAGTAGAATCATGAGATATTTTTATAAATTGACCTCCAATTTTGAGATATTTCACACTTCTGATTTAGAAATTACAGTAAGTAGTATGTTTTAATAGAAACCATCATTTATAATATGTGTATATGCTTTTATTTTCCTCTCTAGTGCAATATGATAAAAAAGATTCAGGGCTGAATTGCATATTTAAACTGAATGATCAGAAGGTCTTGCTTGAGCAGAGAAATACACTTAGGGTTATACCAATCAATGGAAATATCAGTATGCTTTAAAAAGTATAATCCTTAATGGAAAGTTCAAGATAACTCTAACTTCATCTAGTTGGAACACTTAAAAATATTGAGAAATAAATGCATTGTATTGGACTGGAGTCCTACTTCATTGACTGAGTGTGGAAGAGAAAGCAATCAGTGCTAAGATCCTTACCACAGTCATGGGATTTGTTGAGTCTTTTGTCTCCAACTTGGGAAATATATCTAATTAAGGGAAGTTTGCCTTTAACGATTTGCCTTAGGATCACAATTAGTGGAGACCTCTAGGGACTGTGGTTTTTATTTAGGGTCTTCCAGTTTGACTATACTGCTATCCAATACAGGAATTAATGAAAGTTTCATGAAAAATATACATTGTCTGATCTATTGAATCATTTCCTCTTAAGAATATGTTTTCTTTCTTGAATATTTGTGTCTTTCTACATCTTGAAAGGAAAAGTTTCCAAGTACTTCTATTTATGTATAAAGTATGACTTTTTCATTTTAAGTTATGACAGGTGTTTGCTATCTTTAATGGCCAATGTGAAGATGAGTGATTGTCTAGAGGTTCATCCTTCAAAAATTTTTGAAACTCAGCCATGCAAACTGATTTTTCATATAAGAAGGACAACACAGTACTCATCTAATTCATGTTTACAATGGTAATGCATATTATATAGTACTTTATATGGTACTCTAAAAAATATTGTGATAGGCAGCTTACAAGATGGCTCTTAATGATCCCCTTTTGTTGGTATTCACAAGTTTTGTCATCTGCTTTCCATGTGGACAGGCTGGGTCTACTGATAACGCTTTTACAAATAGAATATGGGAAAGGTGAGGGAATGTTGATTCCATGATTAGTCTGTTAAAGACTGTGAGTCCCATTAGCCTGCACTCTCTAGATTTTCTGTTCTTGCTCACTGTAGTCAAGCAAGGTGACGTATCATGAAGGGCCTTGTGATTTTATGGAATAGTCACATGTCAAGGAACTGAGGGTATCCTTCAGCTAATGACCAGTGAGACACTGAAGTCCTCTAAGGATCCATGAGGAACTGATTCTTGCCAACCACATGAATGAGCTTTGAAATCAGGTCCTTCCCCAAAGGCTTGAGATTTCTCCAGCCCTTTCTGACAATTTGACTGCAACCTTGGAAAAGAGTCTGAGAAAGAGGAACAAAAAGGTTGAGCCTGGATTTCTGGCCCCAATAAACTACAAGAAATAAATGTTTTAAACCATCTGGTTTTAGAGTAATTTGTTATGAAGCAGTATATAACTCATGCCAACCTACGTGCCTATAATGTTTAAAATAGATGACGTTGTCCCAGAGGATAACCAATAATGAAGGAAAATGATATTATTAGTATCACCAAATTTTCCTTAGACTTATTTGAGTTCAAACAGCTATACTAAATATTGCTGTTCTTATAGTGTAGGCAGCTATGATATAAAACTGCTAGATGCAAGTACCATTTTATATAAATGTAGAGGCTTAGTAAAATTCAAACTGGCTTGCCATAAAACAATATTGAGTTTGAAAATAATGAAATCAACCACTAGATACTTTTTGAATTAATGAAACTGTAAATACACTAATATTCTGAGTCAACAAAAGAACAATTTATAACTATTTAAAAATAAATTAAATCTGATTCTTCAGATTAATGATATAAACTGGTTTCTGCAGTACGTTTTTGCCCCAGTTGAGTTTTTATTCAAATAGACTTTGTTTTTTAGAAGAGTTTTAGGTTTAGCAAATTTGAGTGGAAAGTGCAGAGATTTCCTATATCTTCCCTGCCTCCACACCTACATAATCTCTCCCATTCTCAACATTCCCCACCAGACTAGTGTATATTTGTTAGAACTGATGAACATACATTGACATATCATTATTGCCCAAAGTTCATAGTTTACAAGGGGTTCACTTTTGGAATTATAAATTCTTTGGGGTTGAGAAAATGAATAATGTCTGTACCCACTTTCACTTCCCTAAAAATCCTATGTGCTCTCCCTGTTTATCTTTTCCTCTCCATAACCTCTGGCAACCACTGATCATTTTACTCTCTCCATAGTTTTGTTTTTTTCAGAATGTAAGATAGTCAGATCTTATAGTATAGTAGAATAGAGTAGCATGTAGCCTTTTCAGACTAGCTTCTCTCACATAGTAAAATATAAAGATTCCTCCATGTCTTTTCATAGTTTGGTAATACAGTTCATTTTTAGTTTTAATAATATTACATTGCCTTGATTTATCACTTTGTTTATCCATTCAGTTCTGAAGGTTATTTGTCTGAAATTAATATATAATAGCTATTTCTGTTTTCTTTTGATTATTGTTAGCATGATATTTCTCCATTTATTAGCTTAATCTATACATCTTTGTATTTAAAGTCAATTTCTCATAGACAACATATTTAGTTGGATCTTATTTCTTGAATTACTCTGACAATCTTTTATGGTACATTGGTCTTCTAATTGGCACATTTAGACCACTGACATTAAAAGTAATTATTGATATGAATGGACTGGCATCTACTATGTTCCAGGCTATGCTGTCACTTAGTTGTATCCAACTCTTTGCCACCCTATGGACAGAGAAACCTAGAGGGCTGCAGTCCATGGGGATTCCCCAGGCCAGAATACTGGAGTGGGTAGCCCTTTGCTTCTCCAGGGGATCTTCCCAACCCAAGGATTGAATCCAGGTCTCCTGCATTGCAGGCGGATTCTTTTCCAGCTGAGCCACCAGGGAAGCCCAAGAATACTGGAATGGTTAGCCTATCTCTTCTCCAGTGGATCTTCTTGATGCAGGAATGAAACTGGGGTTTCCTGCATTGCAGGTGGATTCTTTACCAGCTGAACTACCAGGGAAGCCTGTATATGTGTGTATATATATATATATACACACACACACATACACACACACACATATATGTATGTATATATGTAATTTGTGTCTTCCTTCTCATATTATTCTCTTCAGAATGCCATAACAAAATATCATAATGGCTTAATCAAGATAAATATATTTTTTAGCTCCCCTGAAATATAGAATTCTAAGATCAGTGTTACAGCAAGGTTGCTTTCTGTGAGACCTCTCTTCCTGGCTTGCAGATAACTGCCTTCTCATGTAGCCTTTCCTCTGTACATGCAGAGAGAGATCTCTGGAGTTTCTTCCTCTTATAAGGATACAAATCCCACTCGATTAGGGCTCCACCCTTACAACCTTATTTGACTTTTATTATCTCCTTGGTAATAAGGATGTAAGAGATATACCTTACATTGCAGACACAAAATAGTCACACTGAGGGGGAGTTAGAGCTTTAACATATGAATTTCAGTGTCAAAATTTGGTTCTCATTTTCTTGGTTAACCTTACTACAAATTTATCAATTTTATTAATCTTTCCAAAGAATCAACTTTTAGTTTTGTTGATTATCTCTATAAATTTTTTTCAGCCATAGGTTTGTGTGTTAGTTTTTGTTTTCTTTTACTTTCTTTAATTTGCTCTTCTTACTCTAGTTTACTAATGGGGAAGGTTAGATTTATTTTAGGTTTTCTTTTTTTAATATCTGTATTGAATACTGCAGATTTCTTTTCTTGCACTACTCTCAATGCATTCTGTGTTATTTTATATATTGTATTTTCATTTAGTTTAAAATATTTAAAAATATTCTTGACTTTTTTTTCATGTATTTTGTAGAAGTATTTTACGTCACTTAAAAATATTTCAGGAGTTTCTAGCTATCACTCTGTTACTGACTTCTAGTTTAATTCCATTGTGATCTGAGACTGTATCTTGCATGACTTCTTTTTTATATTTGTTAGTTGGTTTTACAACCCAGAATGTGGTATATCTTGGTGTGTAATCCAAGCAATCTTGAGAATAATACATATTCTGCTCTTGTTGGATGAATTATTCTATAAATGCCAATTAGATCACATTGATTGATGGTGCTGTCCAACTCAGCTCTATTCTTACTTACTTTTTGTCTGCTTGAGCTATCAGTTAGAGAGAGAAGTGTTGAAGCATGAACTATAATAGTGGATTTATTCCTTCTTGAAGTTCCGTTAGTTTTTTCCTCATGTTTTCTGATACTTTCCTGTGTGATGCATACACAGTTTATGTTGTGTCCTTTTTGGAGAGTTAACTCCCTTTTCATTATGTAATGTCACTTTTCCTTTCTGAAAATCCTCTTTACCTGAAATGAATAGATCTATTCTTAAGTGTGGTCTGATTAGTGTTAGCATGGCTATCTTCTCTATCTCCCAGAGGGAGAGCATGTGAAGACAGCAAAAAGGTGGCCACCTACAAGATAGGGAGAGATTTGGGAAGAATTCAACTCTGTTGATATCTTGATCTTAGACTTCTGGTCTCCAAAACTGTGGAAAGATAAATTTCTGTTGTTTAAGTCACCAAGTCTGTGATTTTCATTATATTAGGCTTGGCAAATTAAAGTATATATTACAGATCTCTATAGGATATGAATCCAAATTAATAACAAAATTTAGAATTACTAGTAATATTTACCTCTGTTTTACTGTCTTGAGGGCAACCTGTTATAACTTTGTTTTGTTCAACTTTAGAAGTTTTACATAGTTTTATTTTTAATTTATATAGCACAAGTCATTTGTCACAACCCAAGTAATTTTTTTAAATAGCCATGGAATGTGTAACTTTTCTGTATTACATTTCAAAATAGATCTTTCTGTTGATTTCTGAAATTACAGCTTGTGTGTGAAATCACCTGAAATTATGCTGAAGTTACCCTGATATTCTGGTAATTTTTTGTTAGCTCTGCTTTCACTGTAAGAATAATTATAAGCTTTTCTTCTCATGTCTTATAATTTAAATATTATGTTATAATTTATTCACAAATGGTAATTTTTCTTATCAATCTACATATTATGGACTCTTCATTGCAAAAAATGTTATATGCGTGATCATAGATCATAGCATCTGTTCCATATGCAAAAGTGTCTTTTCAAGAACAGTAATTGTTTCTGTGTTCATACGTTCATCTCTATGTCTTCCCTCTACTTCACTATCTCTCACATTGTGTTTTTCCTTTATCTTTGCCATGTGAAATTTTATCCATTGGTTCACATAAATGATTTAGGTCCTCATTGCCCTTCATGAATCTAATATTTGCTTAGTCCTTTTTTGTGTGACTTTTTAAAACTTTAATCATTTTTTAATCTTTTTGTAGCCTTTTTATCCCCCTTCATTGAAACACAATTTGAATCTATATATTACTAGTTGTTAAAATGTATCATTATGTTTTTATGAAAATTATGGTATTTATTTTGGTCCTCTAAGCCCAATTCTCACCTTTGCTTTATTTCAAAGGTCCCTGTGAATATTCTGTTTTTATAGACATTTGATTAAATGTGATAAGATTCTATTTTGGGCCCACTGGACAAGCAATGTTTTAAATTAGAAGACTCCTTAAAAACTGGGGTGAGGAGGACTGACTACCAGAATCACCAAAGCAAGATCGTTATAGTTTGTCAAATGTGCAGTTGTTACAAATATGACAGTTATTTAGCTGGGACAGTAAAGAAGATTTTGAAAGATGTAGCTGTCTAAATATAGCAGGGCTGTGGTTAGGAAAACCAAGATATTTTTCTGGATGCAGCAAACTGCAGATTTTATCTTAAAGTATAAGAAATCTGTGTTACAAAAAGATCTAATATAATGATTTAAATTGCTGAGGGAATTAGTTCCCTATCATAGGTGTTCATATATACAAAAATAACCTCTTGCCAAAGGTCTTTTTGAAACCGATTCTTTATTTTGATGGGTATTTGACTAAATAGTTTTTCCTACTATGACATTGTGTGTAAAAGGCATAAAGAAACATTAAGCAAAGCTTGATTTTATAATTTATATGGCCTTACTGTTTGAAAAGAGGTATTTAAAATTTGATTTTCCTTCATTTGAAAACCCGTACTTCCAAAATGCTAGAGTGTGATACTAATGATACAGTTGATGAATGCAAATTAGATTCTAAAGTAATTATGCTTTCCAGTCCAATAATCATAAATGACTTTAACAACTTTCCTTTTGCTGTAGATCAAAGTAAAATATATTTAAGTTAGTTACTTAGAAGTAAAAGGCATGCATAAAGGATATATGTAAAAGAAAATAATGTCTTAAAATTGAGTATTTATTTGTCAGATAGAGGCAGACCATTTCACATGAGCAAAATATGTAGTTGTTAGAATATTTATAAAAGTATTAACAGTTCTTCAATCATGCATTTCTACTATACAATTTTTAAATTGCTACTTAAATTTCTAATAACATCTAATATGTTTCATCCTCTTTATAATATTGCCACCAGTTTTCAAAGTTAAGAAGTCTACTGTTCATTTTGTATTTACTGATTTAAAGTAAATAAAATTACACATATTGATGAATTAATGGTTAGCAAAGTAGTTAAATTCTCTGTGCTTTACTTCCTTCCAATTTAGAAAGTATTCAATTAAGGTATCTCACTTGAGGCTATCCTGTGAGATATTGCTTCTAAGTATTCAGAATAATTTTCCTTTTATGTTAGTACCACAACTGTCATTTTACCTGTTTAATGGATAAAAAGAAGCTCCCTTCCTTGCTGTAATTTCTATCCGTATATGATTTCAAAAATGACTTAGTCAGTGCCCTCATTACCCTCACTGTTCAGTTCAGTTTAGTTAGTTCAGTCAATCAGTCATGTCCGACTCTTGGCGACCCCATGAATTGCAGCACGCCAGGCCTCCCTGTCCATCACCAGCTCCCGGAGTTCACCCAAACTCATGTCCATCAAGTCGGTGATGCCATCCAGCCATCTCATCCTCTGTCGTCCCCTTCTCCTCCTGCCCCCAATCCCTCCCAGCACCAGAGTCTTTTCCAATGAGTCAACTCTGAGCATGAGGTGGCCAAAGTACTGGAGTTTCAGCTTTAGCATCAGTCCTTCCAAAGAACACTCAGGGCTGATCTTTAGAATGGATTGGTTGGATCTCCTTGCAGTCCAAGGAACTCTCAAAAGTCTTCTCCAACACCACAGTTCAAAAGCATCAATTTTTTGGTGCTCAGCCTTCTTCACAGTTCAACTCTCACATCCATACATGACTACTGGAAAAACCATAGCCTTGACTAGACGGACCTTAGTCGGCAAAGTAATGTCTCTGCTTTTGAATATGCTATTTAGGTTTGTCATAACTTTTCTTCCAAGGAGTAAGAGTCCTTTAATTTCATGGCTGCAGTCACCATCTGCAGTGACTTTGGAGCCCCCCCACAAAAAAAAGTCTGATACTGTTTCCACTGTTTCTCCATCTATTTCCCATGAAGTGATGGGACCAGATGCCATGATCTTCGTTTTCTGAATGTTGAGCTTTAAGCCAACTTTTTCACTCTCCTCTTTCACTTTCATCAAGAGGCTTTCTAGTTCCTCTTCACTTTCTGCCACAAGGGTGGTGTCATCTGCATATCTGAGGTTATTGATATTTCTCCCGGCAGTCTTGATTCCAGCTTGTGTTTCTTCCAGTCCAGCGTTTCTCATGATGTACTGTGCATATAAGTTAAATAAGCAGGGTGACAATATACAGCCTTGATGTACTCCTTTTCCTATTTGGAACCAGTCTGTTGTTCCATGTCCAGTTCTAACTGTTGCTTCCTGACCTGCATATAGGTTTGATAAATACTTCTTTCTTTTTTGATGCTTTTATTGAGTATAATTTATATACCATAAAATTGACCCATGTTAATTGTAAATATCAATGATTTTAATAAATATGTATTGTATGGTTATACACTCATCATAAAAAATGAGTTTTAGGACATATCCATTACACCTAACTTCCTTCCTGCTATTGTAGCTAATCACTGCTTCCATCCTTATCTCCAAGCAATTCTTATCTTCTTGTGTGTGAGTGTGTGTGCATGTGGACACTATGTTTCCCATTTTCTAGAAATTTTAAATAAATGTATGTACCATATGGGTTTCCCAGGTGGCTCAGTGGAAAAGAATCCACCTGCCAAGGAGGAGACCTGGTTGGGTCCCTAGGTCAGGAATATCCTCTGGAGAAGGAAATGGCAACTCACTCTGTATTCCTACCTGAGAAATCCCTGGGAAAAAGAAGCCTGACAGGCTACAGTCCATGGGGTTGCAAAGAATAAGATAAGACTTAAAGACTAAACAGCAACAATGTAGCTTATAGTCTTTTGTGTCTGCCTTCTTTTCCTTAAGATTATAATTTCTGAGATTCACTAGTGTCCATTGACACTTAGTTCAAGTTTACTTGTAAGCACATATACATCCTGTTTTGTCCATTCACTGGTTGAAACATATTTTGTTTGTTACAATTTTGAACTATTATGCACATGTTGCTGTGAGTATTTGCATATAGTTCTTTCTGTGGACATGTTTTCATTTCTCTTGGATATATTCCTGAAATAAATTGCCAGGTCCTACGGTAAATGTTTGTTTTTCTTAACACACACGCAAACATACAGAGCAATTGCCAAAATCAATTCTCTTTAATTTTAGCCGTTTCAGTGGGCACACAGTGATATCACATTGTTGTTTCAATTTCTATTTCCCCATTAACTAGGTTTTTGAGCATCTTTTTATGTGTGATAATGCTTATATGCCCCTTAACATCTCCTTTGGTTATGTGTTTATTTAAATCATTTGCATATTTACTTATTGGGTTATCTTATTGTCAAGTTGTAAGAATTCTTTATGTATTTTTGATACATGTACTTTCTGAGATTTATATATTGGAAACATTTTCTTCCAGCCTGTGTCTTGCATTTTTTAACTGTGTTTTTAAGGACAAACATTGAAAAAGACACATATGTGGAATCTTAAAAAAATGATACAAATGAACTTATTTATAAAACAGAGATAGACTCACAGAAATAAAAAACAAATTTATGGTTACCAAAAGTGAAGGGTGGGAGAAGGGATTAATCAAGGGTTTTGAATTAAGACATACAAGCTACTATATATAAAATAGATAATCTACAAGGGCATACACAGGGAACTTTATTCAATATTCTATAATAAATTATATAGGAAAAGAATCTGAAAAAGAATTTAAATATGCATAACTGAATCACTTTACTGTATACCCAATACTAACACATTATAAACCTACTATACTCTAATATAAAATAAAAATTAAATTAAAAATAAAAAATAAACAGCTATGTTTGAGGTGTTTTTAGTAATGAACTCTTGTCCAGAAGAGACCTGACTGTTTTAGTTGGTTTTATGACATTTCATTCAAAACTTATTGGCAAAGATACATATACATTGCCTTTAGGATGAAGTGTATATACTCAATTTTGTTTTTTAATTTTCTCTGATGTAATATGGAGTATTGTTAGTAGTAGATACACATGCTGCTTGTGAATACTATTTTTCAGTATTGAGGCAGCATGGTCGTTTTATATTTTTTAGACTGTTCTCAAAAATTAAAGCCTTGCATCTTTTCCCTGCATTTAGAAGCAATATACTAACTTCTGCGCATGCTGTTAGCTACTATGAACACAGGCTTTGTAATCAAATGAATAAAGTTGGATAGGTTTTGTTTGATAAAAAAAAATTTGTTAATTCTGACAGAGTACAATTTATCAAGATTTCCTTTTTACAATTCTAGCTTTCATTTCTATCTAAGGAAGTTTGCCTAATCCCAAAACACAAAACAAATTTCTCCCATATTTTGTGTCAGAAGTTTTATGATTTTAGTAATTACATTTATCTGGAGAAGGGAAAGGCTACCCACTCCAGTATTCTGGCCTGGAGAATTCAATGAACTCTACAGACCACGGGGTCGCAAAGAGTTGGACACGAGTGAGTGACTTTCACTTTCACTTTCAGTTACATTTATGACTATGATCGACCATGAGGTAATTATTGTGAATAGAGTGTGGTGAAAGCAAAACTTTTTCTTTTCTTTTTTTGGTCATTTGTATCTAGTTGTTCTGCCACTACTTACTGAGAATGTTATACTTTCCCTATTGAATTTCCTTGGCACTTTTGTGAAAAATCAATTAACCATATGTCTTTGGGTCAATATCTGAATCTCTACTATGTGCAGGCTTTAACTAATAACACACTGTCTCGATTACCATGGAACCCCAAGGTGGAGTTTGATATCATGTAAAATAAGTCTTCCAACTTGGCACTACTTTTAAAAATTGTTTCCACAAGTTAGATACTTTGGATTTCCATATAAATAAAAATATCTGCCTGTCACTGTCTGAATACAACCTAAGATTTTCACAGGCAGTATTTTTAATCATATATCAGTTTAGAGAAAATTGGCTCCTTAACAAGATTGAGTATTTCAATACATGAAATGGTTTATGACTGACACCTTATATAGATCTTCTTTAGTTCTTAGCATTCTTTTACAGTCTTTAGCATACATGCATTGCACATCTTCCATCAATTTTTTTTTACAATTTTTAAATTGTTTTGTTAATAGAATTTTTGTAAAATTGTGTTTTTAGATTGCTTAGTAATTGTATATAGAAATATAATTTATTTTGCATATTGATTTGTATTCTGAAACTCTGTTAAATTCACTTATCAATTTCAGTGACTCTCTTATAGAAATTATAAGATTTTCTACACATATCATACCACCTGTGAACAGGCAGGTTTGCTTCTTATTTTCCAGTTGTGTGACTTTTTTTTCCTTTGCTTATATTATTGACTAGAAATTCCTTTCCAGTATTGAAAAGCAGTGTGACAACAGATTTCCTTGCCTTGTTCCTGCTTTTAGCTTTCTGCTGCCAAGTCACTTCAGTCATGTCCGACTCTGTGCGATCCCATGGATGGAAGCCCACCAGATGCCCCCGTCCCTGGGGTTCTCCAGGCAAGAACACTGGAGTGGGTTGCCATTTCCTTCTCCAGTGCATGAAAGTGAAAAGTGAAAGTGAAGTTGCTCGGTCGTGTCCTACTCTTAGTGACCCCATGGACTGCAGCCTACCAGGCTCCATCCACGGGATTTTCCAGGCAAGAGTACTGGAGTGGGGTGCCATTGCCTTCTCCTTAGCTTTCTAATGGCTGCCATAAAGTTTGGGTTATGTATTTTTTATTTACAACAATGTATTTAATGTTATTATTTACTTACACTGGTTAAAAAACAACTATTCCCTAGAAGATCTTCATTTGCTTGCTGTATCTCCTGATGTGTGGTGTGTGTATATCATTATTTTTAATTACTTTTATACTGACCATTTCTAGTGTTCTTCCTTTTTTCCTGTCCAGCTGAGTTACAAATCTATGGTCACTTATTCTCAATCTGAAGGACTTTATTTGCTATTTCTAGTAGAACAATACTTCTAAACATAAATTCTCTGTTTATAGGAGAAATATGAGTAGCTTTTTATGGTTTTATTTTACATTGACTTTTGAAAGAAAATTTTGCTTAATGTAGAATTTCTGGTTGGTAGTTTGTATAGGTGTGTGTGTGTGTGTCTGTGTGTATCACTTTCACCTTATCATCCATCTGCCTTCTGCTCTCTATTGTTTTTGATGAGAAGTTAGCCATTCATTAACAGATTGTTGTTTCCTATGTGTGATGCCAGTTTCTCCTTCTGCCTTTAAGATTTTCAGTTTAGTTTTGGCTTTTAGCAGTTTGATTGGGGTGTGTCTATTCCTAAGTCTCTTTGTTTTGATCTTTTATGGATTTTATTGATCTTATTGGATGTGTGAATTAAAGTTTTACCTAAATTTTGGAAGTTTTCAAGTATTTTTTTTTTCCAGTATATACTTTTCGGTGGCTCAGATGGTAAAGACTCTGTATGCGATGTGCAATACCCGGGTTCGATCCTAGGGTCAGGAAGATCCCTTGGAGAAAGGAATGGCTACCCATTCTAGTATTCTTGCCTGGAGAATCTCAAGGACAGACGAGCCTGGTGGGCTACTGTCCATGGGGTCGCAAAAGAGTGGAAAATGTCTTAGTGACTAACACTTTCACTGTCATGTACTTTTAATTCTTTCTCTCCTTTCTGGGAAAGTCATTTATATGTTGGATTGCATAGTATTGTTTCACAATATTAGAATATGGGCTCTCTGACGCCATTCATTGTTAAGTTTGCTCTGATTTTTGTATTAAATAATCACTACTAATTCATTTTTCAATTCAATATTTCTTTCATTTTCCATCTCCAAAATGCTTCCTAACACATAGTGAAGTTTTTGTTTTGATGACTATATATTTTACCAGCAAAATATTGTTGCCTCATCCTTAATATATTTCCATTGGTGTTAAAAATATTTCTCTTTTCTGTTCAGTTCAGTCGCTCAGTCATGTCAGATTCTTTGTGACCCCATGGACTGCAGCATGCCAGGCCTCCCTGTCCATCACCAACTCCTGGAGTTTACTCAAACTCATGTGCACTGAGTCAGTGATACCATCCAACCATCTCATCCTCTGTTGTCCCCTTCTCCTCCTGCCTTCAATCCAATCTTTGTCTTTTAGTTATATGAAAATATTAAAATCATTGGTTTAAAGTTTTTGTGTGCTCAATTAAGCATGTGCTCACACTGAGTTTCTGTTGACTAATTTTTTCTTCTTCAATATGAATAATCTTTTTTTTTTTTTTGCTTTTCTAGTAATTTTTGGTTGAAAACTATGTATTATAGATTATACTTTGTAGGGACGTTCTTCTGTTTTATTTTTTAAGGTTATTGATTTTTCATTTGCCTGGACTCAAACAGCACAATGACTCCCTTCCTTACCCTGTGTGAGACATTAATGTCACCATACTTTTTTTTTTAAGCCTAAGCTTTTAACGGTCTTCGTTTTGCTTCTTTTCTCTGCAAAGTAGTCAGCCACCTTCAGTCCCTAATACTCTGCTGATGGAGCTATATTTGGGTTGAGAAACAGTTTCAATATTGGATAAATACTGTAGTTTCTGTTGAATTTTGCTCCACAGGCTCTTTCAGGATCAACAAGGCTAAAACTTCCAGAAGAGCTCAGCCAGAGTCAACATTTCTAAATTTGTTGTACATTGCATTTTTTTTTTTTTTTTACTTCAGGACACTGGAAAGTCCCTTTGAGACAATTTAGTCCAGTTTTATTTTTGTTTTCTTCAGAGAATTGTCCAACTATTTTTATGCTACAATTACAAGAAGTAGCTCCTTACATAAAGTTTTAATCAATACTCTACAAATACTTTGAAGAGAGTGGAAATGTTTTCACTTACAGGTTTTCTGAACTAAAGAAAGTATGGTGCTCAGTGCTCACCGTGCTCAGTCGCTAAGTTGTGTCCAACTCTTTGCCACCTTATGAACTGTAGCTGCCAGGCTCCTCTGTCCATGGAATTTTCCCAGTAAGAATACTGGAGTGGGTTGCCATTTCCTCCTCCAGAGGATCTTTCTAACCCAGGAATTGAACCCGTATCTCCTGAGTCTCCTGCACTGCAGGAAGATTTTTTACCTCTGGGCCACCATGATACTCACAGATATTAAATAACTTTGAATTAATAAATTACTGCTATTTCCATGCTTTAATCTTTTTTTGTGTACAATTTCATACCAGAAAATAACCTTTATAATTGTAAAATAGAATTTCACTTTATCCTCTAAATAGAATTTCAAAATCATTGATTCACACTTCAAAATCTTGCCACAGTGTTCTCCTAAAATTATCGAAATATTTTTTCTTTGTTTTTTTTAAAACAATTTTGTAGTATAATATCTTTACTTTTTCCATTTTAGTGTACAAAAATAACCCCCCAAAATTCTCTTATTGTTTCTATGTAAGAAAGTGTCTTTTAATCTGCAGTTTATGCAGTATGCCCCAACCTTTTGGACATTGGGGACCAGTTTCATGCAAGACAGTTTTTCCATGGACTGAGGAGAATGGATTGGTTTGGGGATGATTCAAGCACTTTTCATTTATTGTGCATTTGTTTCTACTGTTATTACATCAGCTCCACCTCAGATTTTCACTATTAGATCCCAGAGGTTTGGACTCCTGATCAAGAGAGATTCCTCAATTTGTTGGTCCTCTAATGTGTGGTATATAAAGCTAAACTTTTCCCCTTTGTGTTTATTGCCAGGAACATATAACTGGGAATAAATTAATCTATTTCTTAAGTATTCTGAAGAAGTTTCCACAATTAATTGCAATATATCACTGGTTAGCAACTTGATTGTGTTAAGGGAATTTCCATTAGATCTTCAATGAATATCTTAAATGTATTTACTTTCTTCTGCCATAAGTACCTTTGTTTACTTGGTTTCTATCTTTGAATTAAGTTTTATATATTGCAAAGTAATCCTGGTTTATCCTGATAAGCAGTTGTTTCCCTAAAATATTTTGTTTTTTGGAAACAAAATGATCAAAATCTCAAATATCCTTCTATCAATGTGTTTTTTAAAAGTTATGAATTGCTAGGAATATTGAAACTATGTTTCAAGAAGGATACAGTACTAATACTAAAATTAAAACTAACCTTGGTTCTCCCATGAAAGGATAATTCCAGTGGAATAATAACTTGTGTGAGCCAATATTAGTCTGTGAGAAATGGTTTCTCAAATGCCATGTTTTGGCTGTGATTAGATCACATCCCCAAGGAATTTGACTATATTTTTATTTTTCCAGTGTAAAGTAGAATAGTTATAATCTCAGTAGAAATCTATGAGACATTAAGTTAATCTTAGTGAACTAAAAGCAATCTGGGACTCCAGGGTTATCTAAAGATGCAATCTCAGAGAAAATATTATGCTTCTACTATTAAAAGACCTAGTTATTCAGATAGCTTTATATTTTAGAATTATTTGGAGAAAATATTAACCTTATTTGGAGATTTATTTAAACACTTTATAATTCATTCCAAGCTTATAAATTAATTGAAAATAAGATGTCTCCCAAATCCATTTAAACAAGCAATCCGTATTTTGTGTTCTAATTTGGTCTTCCCCGAATGCTAGTGACTGATCTGTTTTAAGCAATGATGTCCATTTCTCAACTGATCTTCAAACCTAGATGTAAATCAATTTACTTGAGATCTCTGCACTAGGAATCTCAAGTGTATGATACTGTTAATGCCTCCTAAATTATTAATGGCTAAGCTTGCAAACCAATAACCCAGTATCCAATTTCCACTTCCAATATATTTTCCTCATTGACTTCAGAATTATCTATGTACAGCACATATCTGAGCAGTAACATCAGGGTGGTCACTATTCCTTGCAACATTGGGTGCCCTTTTATGTCTCACTTTTTTGTTACTATTTCTAACTCTATAACCCATCTTTGTCCTTGGTATACCAGAAAGACATCTTCTGTTATTCAAGACCCAGTTCACATGTCACCTTATCTGAGATACTGTATTATTTATGCTCTTTAAGTTTTCAAGGAAGAAACATTCTCATGTTACTATCAAGATTGTTAGTTTATGGTAAACTTACCTGAAGGGTTTGGGGGCATTATTTATTTATCTGTACAATCACCCTAAATCTTAGTGCTTCCACATAAAAGGTGTATGGTTAATGAATGGAATTTTTGGCCTTATTATAATCATAGAACATTTTGGTACGTTTTCTTATGTATCAATTTCTATAAATCCTGCTCTAGACATGGAAAAGGCAACGGCACCCCACTCCAGTACTCTTGCCTTTAAAATCCCATGGACGGAGGAGCCTGCTGGGCTGCAGTCCATGGAGTTGCTAAGAGTTGGACACAACTGAGCGACTTCACTTTCATGCGTTGGAGAAGGAAATGGCAAACAACTCCAGTATTCTTGCCTGAAGAATCCAAGGACTGGGGATACTGGTGGGTTGCCATCTATGGGGTTGCACAGATTTGGACACGACTGAAATGACTTAGCAGCAGCAGCAGCTGCTCTAGATAAACCCAGGGTAGTTTATATGACCAAATAAATTAGAATATAGTACTTCATTCTTTTTTTTTTTTTTTGAGAGGTGTTTATTTATTTATTAATTTATTTACTTTTCAATATTGTATTGGTTCTGCCACACATCAACATGAATCTGCCATGGGCATACGCATGTTCCCCGTCCTGAACCCTGCTCCCACTTCCCTCCTGGTACAATCCCTCCGAGTCATCCCAGTGCACCAGCCCCAAGCATCCTGTATCGAACCTGGACTGGCGATTCGTTTCTTATATGATATTATACATGTTTCAGTGCCATTCCCTCAAATCGTCCCACCCTCTCCCTCTCCCACAGAGTCTAAAAGACTGTTCTATACATCCGTGCCTCTTTTGCTGTCTTGCACACAGGGTTATTGTTACCAACGTTCTAAATTCCATATATATGCATTAGTATACTGTATTGGTGTTTTTCTTTCTGGCTTACTTCACTCTGTATAATCGGCTCCAGTTTCATCCATCTCATTAGAACTGATTCAAATGTATTTTTTTTAATGGCTGAGTAATACTCCATTGTGTATGTGTACCACAGCTTTCTTATCCATTCGTCTGCTGATGGACATCTAGGTTGCTTCCATGTCCTGGCTATTATAGACAGTGCTGGGATGAACATTGGAGTACACATGTCTCTTTAAATTCTGGTTTCCTTGGTGTGTATGCTCAGCAGTGGGATTGCTGGGTCATAAAGCAGTTCTATTTCCAGTTTTTTAAGGAATCTCCACACTGTTCTCCATAGTGGCTGTACTAGTTTGCATTCCCACCAACAGTGTAAGAGGGTTCGCTTTTCTCCACACCCTCTCCAGCATTTATTGCTTGTAGACTTTTTGATAGCAGCCATTCTTACTGGCATGAAATGGTACCTCCTTGTGGTTTTGATTTGCATTTCTCTGCTAATGAGTGATGTTGAGCATCTTTTCATGTGTTTGTTAGCCAGCTGTATGTCTTCTTTGGAGAAATGTCTGTTTAGTTCTTTGGCCCATTTTTGATTGAGTCATTTATTTTTCTGGAATTGAACTGCAGGAGTTGCTTGAATATTTTTGAGATTAGTTCCTGCCAATTGCCTCATTTGCTATTATTTTCTCCCATTCTGAAGGCTGTCTTTTCACCTTGCTTATAGTTTCCTTTATTTTGCAGAAGCTTTTAATTTTAATTAGGTCCCATTTGTTTACTTTTGCTTTTATTTCCAATATTCTGGGAGGTGGGTCATAGAGGATCCTGCTGTGATTTATGTCAGAGAGTGTTTTGCCTATCTTTTCCTCTAGGAGTTTTATAATTTCTGGTCTTACATTTAGATCTTTAATCCATTTTGAGTTTATTTTTGTGTATGGTGTTAGAAAGAGTTCTAGTTTCATTCTTTTACAAGTGGTTGACCAGTTTTCCCAGCAACACTTGTTAAAGAGATTGTCTTTAATCCATTGTGTATTCTTGCCTCGTTTGTCAAAGGTAAGGTGTCCATAGATGTGTGGATTTATCTCTGGGCTTTCTATTTTGTTCCATTGATCTATATTTCTGTCTTTGTGCCAGTACCATTCTGTCTTGATGACTGTGGCTTTGTAGTATAATCTGAAGTCAGGCAGTTTGATTCCTCCAGTTCCATTCTTCTTTCTCAAGATTGCTTTGGCTATTCGAGGCTTTTTGTATTTCCATGCAAATTGTGAAATTATTTGTTCTAGTTCTGTGAAAAATACCTTTGGTAGCTTGATAGGGATTGCATTGAATCTATAGATTGTTTTGAGTTAGTATACTCATTTTCCCTATATTGATTCTTCTGATCCATGAACATGATATATTTCTCCATCTGTTAGTGTCCTCTTTGATTTCTTTCACCAGTGTTTTATAGTTTTCTATATATAGGTCTTTAGTTTCTTTGGGTAGATATATTCCTAAGTATTTTATTATTTTATTTGCAATGGTGAATGGGATTGTTTCCTTAATTTATCTTTCTATTTTCTCTTTATTAGTGTATAGGAATGCAAGGGATTTCTGTGTATTGATATTATATCCTGCAACTTTACTATATTCATTGATTAGTTCTAGTAATTTTCTGGTGGAGTCTTTAGGGTTTTCTGTATAGAGGATCATGTCATCTGCAAACAGTGAGCGTTTTACTTCTTCTTTTCCAATTTGGATTCCTTTTATTTCTTTTTCTGCTCTGATTGCTGTGGCCAAAACTTCCAGAACTATGTTGAATAGTAGTGGTGAAAGCGAGCACCCTTGTCTTGTTCCTGACTTTAGGGGAAATGCTTTCAATTTTTCACCATTGAGGATAATGTTTGCTGTGGGTTTGTCATATATAGCTTTTATTATTTTGAGGTGTGTTCCTTCTATTCCTGCTTTCTGGAGAGTTTTTATCATAAAAGGATGTTGAATTTTGTCAAAGGCCTTCTCTGCATCTATTGAGATAATCATATGGCTTTTATTTTTCAATTCGTTAATTTGATGAATTATATGATTGATTTGCGGATATTGAAGAACCCTTGCATCCCTGGGATAAAGCCCACTTGGTCATGGTGTATGATCTTTTTAATGTGTTGTTGGATTCTGATTGCTAGAATTTTGTTAAGGATTTTGCATCTATGTTCATCAGTGATACTGGCCTGTAGTTTTCTTGTTTTGTGGCATCTTTGTCAGGTTTTGGTATTAGGGTGATGGTGGCCTCATAGAATGAGTTTGGAAGTTTACCTTCCTCTGCCATTTTCTGGAAGAGTTTGAGTAAGATAGGTATTAGCTCTTCTCTAAATTTTTGGTAGAATTCAGCTGTGAAGCCGTCTGGACCTGGGCTTTTGTTTGCTGGAAGATTTCTGATTACAGTTTCAATTACCATGCTTGTGATGGGTCTGTTAAGATTTTCTATTTCTTCCTGGTTCACTTTTGGAAAATTGTACTTTTCTAAGAATTTGTCCATTTCTTCGACGTTGTCCATTTTATTGGCATATCATTTCTGATAGTAGTCTCTTATGATCCTTTGTATTTCTGTGTTGTCTGTTGTGATCTCTCCATTTTCATTTCTAATTTTATTGATTTTATATTTCTCCTTTTGTTTCTTGATGAGTCTGGCTAATGGTTAGTCAATTTTATTTATCCTTTCAAAGAACCAGCTTTTGGCTTTGTTGGTTTTTGCTATGGTCTCTTTTGTTTCTTTTGCATTTATTTCTGCCCTAATTTTTAAGATTTCTTTCCTTCTACTAACCCTGGGATTCTCCATTTCTTCCGTTTCTAGTTGCTTTAGGTGTAGAGTTAGGTTATTTATTTGACTTTTTTCTTGTTTCTTGTGGTATGCCTGTATTGCTATGAACTTTCCCCTTAGCACTGCTTTTACAGTGTCCCACAGGTTTTGAGTTGTTGTGTTTTCATTTTCATTCGTTTCTATGCATATTTTGATTTCTTTTTTGATTTCTTCTGTGATTTGTTGGTTATTCAGCAGCATGTTGTTCAGCCTCCATATGTTGTGATTTTTAATAATTTTTCTCCTGTAATTGAGATCTAATCTTACTGCACTGTGGTCAGAAAAGATGCTTGGAATGATTTCAATTTTTTTTTTTTTTGAATTTATCAAGGTTAGATTTATAGCCTAGGATGTGATCTATCCTGGAGAAGGTTCCGTGTGCACTTGAGAAAAAGGTGAGATTCATTGTTTTGGGGTGAAGTGTCCTATAGATATCAATTAGGTCTAACTGGTCTATTGTATCATTTAAAGTTTGTGTTTTGTGTTAATTTTTTGTTTAGTTGATCTATCCATAGGTGTGTGTGGGGTATTAAAGTCTCCCTGTATTATTGTGTTATTGTTAATTTTCCCTTTCATACTTGTTAGCATTTGTCATATATTGTGGTGCTCCTATGTTGGGTGCATATATATTTATAATTGTTATATCTTCTTCTTGGATTGATCCTTTGATCATTATGTGGTGTCCTTTTTGTCTCTTTTGACAGCCTTTGTTTTAAAGTCTATTTTATCTGATATGAGTATTGCTACTCCTGCTTTCTTTTGGTCTCTATTTGCATGGAATATCTTTTTCCAGCCCTTCACTTTCAGTCTGTGTCCCCTGTTTTGAGGTGGGTCTCCTGTAGACAACATATATAGGGGTCTTGTTTTTGTATCCATTCAGCCAGTCTTTGTCTTTTGGTTTAGGCATTCAACCCGTTTACATTTAAGGTAATTATTGATAAGTATGATCCCGTTGCCATTTACTTTATTGTTTTGGGTTCAAGTTTATACACCCTTTTTGTATTTCCTGTCTAGAGAATATCCTTTAGCATTTGTTGGAGAGCTGGTTTGGTGGTGCTGAATTCTCTCAGCTTTTGCTTGTCTGTGAAGCTTTTGATTTCTCCTTCATATTTGAATGAGATCCTTGCTGGGTACAGTAATCTGGGCTGTAGGTTATTTTCTTTCATCACTTTAAGTATGTCCTACCATTCCATCCTGGCCTGAAGAGTTTCTGTTGAAAGATCAGCTGTTATCCTTATAGGAATCCCTTTGTGTGTTATTTGTTGTTTTTCCCTTGTTGCTTTTAATATTTGTTTTTTGTGTTTGATCTTTGTTAATTTGATTAATATATGTATTGGGGTATTTTGCCTTAGATTTATCCTGTTTGGGACTCTCTGGCTTTCTTGGACTTGGGAGATTATTTCCTTCCCCATTTTAGGGAAGTTTTCAACTATTATCTACTCAAGTATCTTCTCATGGTCTTTCTTTTTGTCTTCTTCTTCTGGGACTCCTATGATTTGAATGTTGGGGCATTTAATATTGTCCTGGAGGTCTCTGAGATTGTCCTCATTTTTTTTAATTCGTTTTTCTTTTTTCCTCTCTGATTCATTTATTTCTACCATTCGATCCTCTATTTCACTAATCCTATTTTCTGCCTCTGTTATTCTGTTTGTTGCCTCCAGAGTGTTTTTGATCTCATTTATTGCATTATTCATTATATATTGACTCTTTTTTATTTCGTCTAAGTCCTTGTTAAACCTTTCTAGCATCTTCTCAATTCTTGTCTCCAGGCTATTTATCTATGATTCCATTTTGATTTCAAGATTTTGGATCATGTTCACTATCATTATTCGGAATTCTTTATCAGGTAGTTTCCCTATTTCATCTTCTTTGGTTTGGTTTGGTGGGCATTTATCCTGTTCTTTTACCTGCTGGGTATTCCTCTGCGTCTTCATCTTGTTTATATTGCTATGTTTGGGGGTGGCCTTTCTGTATGCTGGCAGTTTGTGGAGTTCTCTATTGTGGAGTTTCCTCACTGTGGGTGGGGTTGTATGGGTGGCTTGTCAAGGTTTCCTGGTTAGGGAAGCTTGTGCTGGTGTTCTGGTGGGTGGAGCTGGATTTCTTCTCTCTGGAGTGCAATGAAGTGTCCAGTAATGAGTTATGAGATGTCAGTGGGTTTGGAGTAACTTTGGGCAGCCTGTATATTGGAGCTCAGGGGTGTGTTCCTGTGTTGCTGGAGAATTTGTGCAGTATGTCTTGCTCTGGAACTTGTTGGCCCTTGGGTGGTGCTTGGTTTCAGTGTAGATATGGAGGTGTTTGATGAGCTCCTGTTGATTAATGTTCTCTGGAGTCAGGAGTTCTCTGGTGTTCTCAGGGTTTGGACTCAGCCTCCTGTTTCTGGTTTTCAGTCTTATTTTTACAGTAGTTTCAAGACATCTCCATCTATACAGCACCACTGATAAAACATTTAGGTTAAAGGTGAAAAGTTTCTCCACAGTTAGGGACACCTAGAGAGGTTCACAGAGTTACATGGAGAAGAGAAGAGGGAGGAGGGAGTTAGAGGTGACCTGAATGAGATGAGGTGGAATCAAAAGAGGAGAGAGCAAGCTAGCCAGTAATCACTTCCTTATGTGCGCTCCACAGTCTGGACCGCTCAGAGATGTTCATGGAGTTATACAGCAAAGAGAAGAGGGAGGAAGGAGACAGAGGTGGCCACGAGGATAAAGGGGGGAATCAAAAGGAGAGAGATCCAGCCAGTAATCAGTTCCTTAAGTGTTCTCCACCATCTGGAACACACAAAGAGATTCACAGAATTGGGTAGAGAAGAGAAGAGGGAGGGAGGAGATAGAGGTGACCTGGTGGAGAAAAAGGAGAGTCCAAAGGGGGAGAGACCAGTCAAGCCAGTAATATCACTCCCAAGTAAAAATGGGTACTGAACATTGGGTTCTTAAAGGTACAAAATTGACAACAAATACCAAAAAGCAAAGATTAAAAATCTAGAGTAGAGGTTGGATTTTCAAAAATACAATATTAAAGAAAAGAAGAAAAAAAGTCACAAAAATTATATATAAAATATATATATATATGAAGTTTGCTTTAAAAAATAAGGTCTCTTTTTTTGCAAAGTAATAGTAGGTTATAAAAATGAAAATTAAAGGAGTATAGAGGACATAAAATTTTTTAAAAAATTAAAAAAAAAAGAATGATAGTAAAAATAGTAAAAATATATCTAGGATTTTCTCTGGTATTGTTGTGGGCAATGTGAGGTCAGTTCATTTTCAGATATTTCCTTGGTCCAGCTTATATTTCTCAAGATCTGTAGGCCCCTTCCTATGTAAGATCTGTAGGCCCCTTCCTATGTAATCGGTACTAATGACAGGGTTTTAATCTGTTGCACCTGTCACTTCCAAGGCAGTTCCCTCTGTTTTAGCTTCTTCTGTTTGCGGGTCTCTTCAGTGTCAGATTTCCGCCCTGACACAAGGGGGCGGTGGTGGACACTTTTTTAGGCTCACTTGTTCAGTCTCGCTGTGGGGAGGGAGGGACGCTGCAAACAAATAACACCAGCATGTGCTTGCAGTGTCTCAGCCACACTGGGCCTGTCCCTGCTCATGACGCTTGTGCCGTCCCTGCCCATACCACTCAGCCTCTAGGTTGCTCCGCCGGGAACCGTCCGAGGCTGGCCCTGGGCTGCATGCACTTCCCAGGTCTAAGCTGCTCAGGTTCAGGCACTCAGGTAGTCCTCAGAGGTGCAGACTCAGTTGGTCCTGAGTTTTGTGCCCCTCCCAGGTCCAAGCAGCTCAGGTGGTGAGGTGTTTGGTGAGCGCGGTCGCTGCAACTTATCGCCTCCCCCGTCCCTGCCGCTCAGTTTTCTGGGTGTACAACTGGCGTACCTTCTCAGGCAGATGTTGACCATCCAGAACCCTAAGAATTCTTAGCAAAGAAGCCTGCTTACAGTTTGGTAGATAAGGTCTCTCTGGGGCCATGATTGCCCCCTTTCGGCTCTGGCTGCCCTCGCCTGCCTGTCACCAGAGCGGGATGGTCTGCAGCGGGCTTAGCTCTGTTCAGTCCTTTGTTCTGTGAGCGGGCCTGGCGGTGTCTTAGGTTAGGGCTTTTCGCGAGGTAGCTATCCCACAGTCTGGTTTGCTAGCCCAAGTTAGTTCCCTCAGATTGCCCTCAGGCCATTCAGGCCTGGTCCTTACTCTAAGCAATGCAGTCTGTGCCTCCCTGCTCAGCCCCCGCTTGCTAATGGCAGGTGCAGATGTTTGTGCTGCTTCTCCACTGGGGGAGTTACTGTTGGGCACATAATCTGTAGGTTTTAATTATTTATTTATTTTTCCTCCCTGTTATGTTGCCCTCTGTGCTTCCAAGGCTCGCTGCAGACTCGGCAGTGAGAGTGTTTCCTGGTGTTTGGAAACCTCTCTTTTTAAGACTCCCTTCCTGGGACAGAGCTCCATCCCTACCTCTTTTGTCTCTTTTTTTGTTTTTTATATTTTTTCCTACCTCCTTTCGAAGACACTGGGCTGCTTTTCTGCGTGCCTGATGTCCTCTGCCAGCATTCAGAAGTTGTTTTGTGGACTTTACTCAGCATTTAAATGTTCTTTTGATGAATCTGTGGGGGAGAAAGTGGTCTCCCCATCCTATTCCTCTGCCATCTTAGGACTGCCCCCAGGAATTTTCAGTACTTCATTCTTAATTAATGTAGACTTCAAGATGCTTGAGGGATAGAATGTTCATAGTTCATTAATTATCCAACACATGTGTATCTTCATTCAGTAACTCTTCAATTTCTGCTTAAAGTTGGAGAAAGATGTCCAAGGAAGGAAACATGACAATGACATGTGCAAAGATTATCAAAACACAGTAACTGAGCCCTGAACTTAAGTAGAATAAGTGTTCTGATCCTGATTTAACTGACTTGACTGATGTATTAGTTAGGGTTTGACCAGGGAAGTATACCAGAATGTGTAATATGAAATAATGTGGTTTACTATATGGATGGAATTACATAATTGTGGAGGTTGGTGAAGAATTCTAAGGAAGACTTACATCATTGTCTCCTGCTGAACCTAAAATTGCTGTAGGCCAGAACAGCTGACACACTGGATAAAGCTTGCCCTGGAAAATATGGAAATCAAAAGCAAATAGGAACTGATAGGAACAAATTGAAGCATGTGTGAATTTTTAACTGCCTTCAACCTCAAAATGCTAATTTAGTCCAGAAGTTGCTGGCATCATTTACAGTGGGGGTGCAGTGTGCCATGACTTGGAGCAACTGAAGTAGAAGATTGATGGACTGTAGGGTAGCGGCCTACCCGACAGGGTGAGTCAGTATATTGGCAACTTGAGTAAGCTCAAGTGAAGCTCAGGCCATCATAAGGATCTTTCAGCTTCAAATTTTCAAGCATTCCTGTTGTTTAGTTCAGTTCAGTTTAATTGCTCAGTCGTGTCCATTCTTTGCTACCCCATGAGCTGCAGCATGCCAGGCTTTCCTGTCCATTACCAACTCCCTGACTTTACTCAAATTCATGTCCATTGAGTCGGTGATGCCATCCAACCATCTCATTCTCTGTCATCCCCTTCCCCTCCTGCCTTCAATATTTCCCAGTTTTGCATCAGGTGGCCAAAGTATTGGAGTTTCAGCTTCAGCATCAGTTCTTCCAATGAATGTTCAGGACTGATTTCCTTTAGGATGGACTAGTTGGATCTCCTTGGGGTCCAAGGGACTCTCAAGAGTCTTCTCCAACACCACAGTTCAAAGGCATCAAATCTTTGGTGCTCAACTTTCTTTATAGTCCAACTCTCACATCCATACATGACTAGTGGGAAAATCATAGCTTTTGACTAGACGGATCTTTGTTGGCAAAGTAATGTCTCTTCTGTTTAATATGACATCTAGGTTGATCATAACTTTTCTTCCAGGAGCAAATGTCTTTTAATTTTGTGACTGCAGCCACCATCTGCAGTGATTTTGAAGCACCCCGTCCCCCCTCCACCCAAAATAAAGTCTATAACTGTTTCCATTGTTTCCACATCTATTTCCCATGAAGTGATGGGGCCAGGTGCTATGATCTTAGTTTTCTGAATGTTGAGTTTTAAGAAAACTTTTTTACCCTCCTCTTTCACTTTTATCAAGAGGCTTTTTTGTTCTTTTTCACTTTGTGCCGTCATCTGGGTGGTGTCAAGGGTGGTGTCATCTGCATATCTGAGGTCATTGATATTTCTCCAAGCAATCTTGATTCCAGCTTGGGCTTCATCCAGCCCAGCGTTTCTCATGATGTACTCTGCAAAGAAGTTAAATAAGCAAGGTGACAATATATAGTCTTGACATACTCCTTTCCTGATTTGGAGCCAGTCTGTTGTTCCATGTCCAGTTCTAGCTGTTGCTTCCTGACCTGCATACAGATTTCTCAGGAGGCAGGTCAGGTGGTCTGTTATTCTGATCTCTTTCAGAATTTTCCAGAGCTTTTGTGATCCCCACATTCAAAGGCTTTGGCATAGTCAATAAAGCAGAAGTAGATATTTTTCTGGAACTCTCTTGTGTTTTCAATGATTTAATTGCAGTTATGTTGCAATTTAACCTCTGGTTCTTCTGCCTTTTCTAAATCCACTTTGAACATCTGGAAGTTCAAAGTTCATGTACTGTTGATGCATGGGTTGGAGAATTTTGAACATTACTTTACTAGCATGTGAGATGAGTGCAATTGTGCGGTAGTTTGAGCATTCTTTGGCATTGTCTTTCTTTGGGATTGGAATGAAAACTGAACTTTTCCAGTCTTATGGCCACTGCTGCATTCTCCAAATTTGCTGGCATATTGAGTGCAGCATTTTCACAGCATCATCTTTTAGTATTTGAAATAGCTCAACTGGAATTCCATCACCTCCACTAGCTTTGTTCGTAGTAATGTTTCCTAAGGCCCACTTGACTTTGCATTCCAGGATGTCTGGCTCTAGGTGAGTGATCACACCATTGTGGTTCTCTGGGTCATGAAGATCTTTTTTGTATAGTTCTTCTGTGTATTCTTGCCACCTCTTCTTAATATCTTCTGCTTCTGTTAGGTCCATACCATTTCTGTCCTTTATTGTGCCCATCTTTGCATGAAATGTTCCCTTGATATCTCTAATTTTCTTGAAGAGATCTCTAGTCTTTCCCATTCTATTGTTTCCCTCTATTTTTCACACTGATCACTGAGGAAGGCTTTCTTATCTCCCCTTGCTATTCTTTGGAACTCTGCATTCAAATGTGTATATTTTTTCTTTTCTCCTTCACTTCTCTTCTTTTCTCAGCTATTTGTAAGGTCTCCTCAGACAACCATTTTGCCTTTTTACATTTCTTTTTCGTGGAAATTGCCTTGATCCCTGCCTCCTGTACAATGTTATGAACCTCTGTCCATATTTCTTCAGGCTCTATCAGATCGGAATCCTTGAATCTATTTGTCACTTCCACTGTATAATGGAAAGGAATTTGATTTAGGTCATCCCTGAATGGTCTAGTGGTTTTCCCTACTTTCTTCAATGTAAGTCTGAAGTTTGAAATAAGGAGTTCATGATCTGAGCTACAGTCAGCTCCCTGTCTTGTTTTTGCTGACTTTGTAGAGCTTCTCCATCTTCGGCTGGAAATAATATAATCAATCTGATTTTGATATTGACTGTCTGGAGATGTCTCTGTGTAGAGTCTTCTCTTGTGTTGTTGGAATAAAGTGTTTCCTATGACCAGTGCATTCTCTTGGCAAAACTCTATGAGTCTTTGCCCGGCTTCATTCTGTACTCTAAGGCCAAATTTTCCTGTTACTTCAGGTATTTCTTGACTTCCTAATTTTGCATTCCAGTCCCTTATAATGAAAAGGATGTCTTTTTTGGGGTTAGTTCTAGAAGGTCTTGTAGGTCTTCATAGAACCATTCAGCTTCAGCTTTTTTCAGCATTACTGGTCAGGGCATAGATTTGGATTAGTGTCATATTGAATGGTTTGCCTTTGAAATGAAGAGAGATCATTCTGTCGTTTTTGAGACTGCATCCAAGTGCTGCATTTTAGACTGTTTTGTTGACTATGATGGTTACTCCATTTCTTCTAAGAGATTCTTGCCAACAGTAATAGATATAATGGTCATCTGAGTTAAATTCACCCATTCCAGTCCATTTTACTTCATTCTAACCTAAAATCACAGGGGAAGAGAATTGGGGGGAAAGTGGTTTGAGCATAGCTAATTGTCAGAATAAAATCATCTCAACTGTTCCTTTGTCTAGAAATTAGTTAAGACAAAATCAGCTTATTATAAGTGGCATTTCTTGTGGTTTCTTTCATTTGAATTGTTCAGCAAATATTTAAAAAAAAATAGAACTTTTTTTAAACAGATACTTAGATTGTCTTTGAGTTTTAAGCCCTCTATTAATCATCTTATCAATATATCAGTAAGCATAAAATTAAGTATCCCCCCCCCCTTCCATTTCACAGTTCCAATGTTTTTCTTATAGAAATTTATTTGCTTGCTGGGAACCTTATAAAATATAGATTTTTAAAAATTAATTAATTTTATTTTTGTTTGTGGTGGGTCTACATTGTTGCAGGTGGGCTTTCTCTATTTGCAGTGATTGGGGACTACTCTTTAGTTCCCACGTGGGAGCTTCTCATTGTGATGGCTTCTCTTGTTGCAAAGCACAGGCTCTAGAGTGCTCAGGCTTCAGTAGTTGAAGCTCTCTTGGCCTCCAGGCTCAGACTCAGTAGTTTCAGTGCTCAAGCTTAGCTTTCAGAGCTCCATGGCATATGGGATCTTCCTGGACAGGGGTGGAACTCCTGTCTCCTGCACTAGCACAGAGCCAACAGGGAAGTTCAAATTCAAGGTTTACTGAGCAGTTTCAGTTCAGTTCACTCACTCAGCCATGTCTGACTCTGTGACCCCATGAACTGCAGCATGCCAGGCCTCCCTGTCCATCACCAACTCCCGGGGTTCACTCAGACCTAAGTCCATCGAGTCAGTGATGCCATCCAGCCATCTCATCCTCTGTCGTCTCCTTCTCCTCCTGCCCCAATCCTTCCCAGCATCAGAGTCTTTTCCAGTGAGTTGAATCTTCACACGACGCGGCCAAAGTACTGGAGTTTCAGCTTTAGCATCATTCCTTCCAAAGAAATCCCAGGGCTGATCTCCTTCAGAATGGACTGGTTGGATTTCCTTGCAGTCCAAGGGACTCTCAAGAGTCTTCTCCACCGCAGTTCAAAAGCATCAATTCTTCGACACTCAGCTTTCTTCATAGTCCAACTCTCACATCCATATATGACCACTGGAAAAATCATAGCCTTGACTAGATGGACCTCTGTTGGAAAAGTAATGTCTCTGCTTTTCAAAATGCTATCTAGGTTGGTCACAACTTTTCTTCCAAGGGGTAAGCGTCTTTTAATTTCATGGCTGCAGTCACCATCAGCAGTGACTTTAGAGCCCCAAAAATGAAGTCTGACATTGTTTGCCTATCTATTTCCCATGAAGTGATGGGACTGGATGCCATGATCTTCATTTTCTGAATGTTGAGCTTTAAGCTGACTTTCTCACTCTCCTCTTTCACTTTCATCAAGAGGCTTTTTAGCTCCTCTTCACTTTCTGCCATAAGGGTGATGTCATTTGCGTATCTGAGGTTATTGATATTTCTCCCGGCAATCTTGATTCCAGTTTGTGTTTCTTCCAGCCCACCGTTTCTCATGATGTACTGTGCATATAAGTTAAATAAGCAGGATGGCAATATACAGCCTTGATGTACTCCTTTTCCTATTTGGAACCAGTCTGTTGTTCCATGTCCAGTTCTAACTGTTGCTTCCTGACCTGCATATAGGTTTCTCAAGAGGCATGTCAGGTAGTCTGGTATTCCCTTTTTTTCAGAATTTTCCACAGTTTATTGTGATTTACACAGTCTAAGGCATTGGCATAGTCAATGAAGCAGAAATAGATGTTTTTCCGGAACTTTCTTCCTTTTTCCATGACCCAGCGGATGTTGGCAATTTGATCTCTGGTTCCTCTGCCTTTTCTAAAACCAGCTTGAACATCTGGAAGTTCACAGTTCACTTGTAGCTGAAGCCTGGCTTGGAGAATTTTGAGCATTACTTTACTAGCATGTGAGATGAGTGCAATTGTTCGGTAGTTTGAGCATTCTTTAGCATTGCCTTTATTTGGGATTGGAATGAAAACTGACCTTTTCCAATCCTGTGGCCACTGCTGAGTTTTCCAAATTTGCTGGCATATTGAGTGCCGTACTTTCACAGTATCATATTTCAGGATTTGAAATAGCTCAACTGGAATTCCATCACCTCCACTAGGTTTGTTGGTAGTGATGCTTTCTAAGGCCCACTTGACTTCACATTCCAGGATGTCTGGCTCTAGGTGAGTGATCACATCATCATGATTATCTTGGTCGTGAAGATCTTTTTTGAATTGAGCAGTTTAACTTTATAAAAATAAGTACCTGAGCAAATTTTGTAATAGGTTAAAATATTTCCAGAGAATAATCAGTGTTTAGTGCCATATCAGGAGAAGGCAATGGCACCCCACTCCAGTACTCTTGACTGGAAAATCCCATGGATGGAGGGGCCTGGAAGGCCCCAGTCCATGGGTTCGCTGAGTCTGACATGACTGAGCGACTTCACTTTCACTTTTAACTTTCATGCATTGGAGAAGGAAATGGTAACCCAATCCAGTGTTCTTGACTGGAAAATCCCAGGGATGGGCGAGCCTGGTGGGCTGCAGTCCATGGGGTCACACAGAGTTGGACACGACTGAAGCGACTTAGCAGCAGCAGCAGCAGCAGTGCCGTATCATGGCATAAATTCTTTGTGTTTTCTAATGCAAGTCAAGCAAAGGCAACATTTTTATTTATGTGATTAAAATATAGATTCTGTGTTATTTAAGAATAGGACAAGCTGAGTATATTCTGATAATGACTTTTTTCTTCAAATTGATGATCTAAAACAATTTTTTTGTGTGAAAAAATTATCCAGCTGTGCCATCTTCTGTTCTCATTCCGAGAATCCTTTGTTATTATTTTAAGTGAATTACTAAGCTTAATTGTTTAAGATTGACTTTGTTTTAAAATTAAATATCTCTCAATAGCATTTTACTAACAACTCTGTAATAAGTTATTTGGCATATTTATTTATATTTTCATATAATAATTAAGATAATTTTTATTTTTGAAAGAAGACATTTTGTGGAAGTGTGTCATGTACTAGTTATCTCAAAAAATAAAATCAAATTTTATTGTGTGCTAAATAATGTGTCTTTTCCTAAGCTTCCTTGGTACAGTAAACTCAAATGGACCCAAAACAAACACACTCAAACTTTTTCTAAATTAAAAAAAAAAAAACTAAGAATTCAGATAAATTCTTTGTATAAATGCTATAAAGATCTCAATTTCATAACCAATGATTATTCATGCATATATTTGTATATAGGTATATACATATATGCTTGCACGCATCATATGTACTGTACTTTTTTTTTTCCTCCAAGAAAGCTATAATAGTGGAGTTGTTTGGCAGGTTTCCCTTTTCTCTTTTTTTTCAGTTTTGTTGAGATCTAATTGATGAACAGCTCTGTATACATTTAATTTTTACAGCAAAATAACCTGAGTCACATATATTGCAAAATGATTAGCACTATTTTTAGTTAATATTCATCATTTTTTGTGTAGCAAAAAAAAAAAAAACCAAAATAATCTTTTTTTCCTTATGATGAAAACTTTTAGGATCTATTCTCTTAGGAGTTTTCAAGTATATTGTACGACAATGTTAACCATAATCATCATGTAGATTACTAGTTTCAAAGATGGCTTCAAATGATGTTTCAAATAAAACAGTATTTCCCATTACACATTCTCTTTCTGTAATGTAGTTTTGACAGTTTTCTCATTGTGAAGTAATATTGCATCCAGTAATGTTTGTGAACATGACAAAAATAATGCTCTGTGACTTCTAAAGCTGGATTATCAAAACCAAAATAGTTTCCTTTTGATTCTATTGAGATACCTTTCTTGGAACCAACTCATTGTGCTGTGTAGAAGACCAAGTAGACTGTGCAAAGGTCCACATGGAGAGAAAATAAGGCATCACCCCCTACGCAAGATGTGCACACGTAGTGACCCTGCTTGGGTTCCACATTGCAGCCGGTATCAATTTACCAACTCTGTGGAACTGAGTTTTCTTGAAAGTCCATAACCTCGTCCTCTGTTAAGCTGTCCTCTGAATATAGAAAGACATGAACCAGCCTCACTAAGCCTTGCACATACTCAGATATTTCAAAAAATATATAATTGTTTTTGTTTTATGTAATTAAATTAGATCATATACGGCAACGGAGTCTCCATCACTTAACTTGGAAAACTTGCCTTTCAAGTTCTGAGTGCCACGTTAGAAATCCAAGGCTACCATGTCTATCTACCATGCTGTCAAGATGGTAAAGTCACATAAAATACTATTTGTAGATGAACTGACAGAGTATCATCTACTTGACTGTCCCAGATGGCAGTCACAGTGGCCATCACCATCACTGGTGATGCCACCATCACTAGTGGCATGTAAATGATGAAGCCTCTAGATGAGTCTTGCCCTGCTTCAGCTAGTCATTACCGATCTAAGACTTCTTTCCATTGAGTTCTTACATAGCAAGTTAGAGAGAGGAAGACACCTCACTGTGCCCTTTCTGAACTGGTATTTCACAGAGTATGTGAGCATAATGAAATGATTGTTTTAAGCCATTAGCTTTTGAAGTAATTTTTATAATAAATTACTAGATATTTTATCTAGTTAGATAACTAGTTATCTATTTTATAATATCTGCTTTATAGTAGATAACTAACTAGTTATCTATTTTATAGTAGATAATGAACTAGTCTATTTTATAATAGATAACTACCAGTAATGGAATGTTGCCTTTAAAAAATCTAAAATATGATGCAGTGCTATTGATAGGAGGGCTTGGGAAGAAGCTGAAAGGGCACTGGAGAAACTATTAGTGAAAACCTAAAAGTCATCAAAGACAGTGATACTAAAAGTGTTAAGCACTATGAGGAGGCTGTTAATGGGGGTTTTAAAGGAAAGAGAGGAAAATGTTGTTTGGAGCTGGAGGAATGGAGACCCTTTTATGCAGAGGCTGATAGTATAAAACTGACAACCAGAGTAACGTAGAAAGCAGAGGATATACTAAGAACATGATGATCTAAGGTAAGGGGATTTATAAGCAAAGTTTTGAGTGTGCTGTCTATCATTTTCTAGTTGCCAAATACAGAAAGAGAAAGGGGAAATTTTAGTGTAAATATAAATAGTCCTAGACTTGCTGAGTTTGTAAATGAAACTATTTCTCATTCTTAACCTCCTTTAGAAGAAGAGTCATGAAGTAAGAAATAGCCATAGTTCATAGATCAGCTCTCAGACATCATCAGAAAAATGTCTCATGGTAAAGAAGAGACTAAGGGTGCAACTGTAAAGTGTTTGCTAAGACTTCAAAAGCACCTCTATAAATCCTTTAACACACACAAAATGCCTTCAGAATATCTTAATGGGATGCTCTGTGGCCATCTCTGTTAAAAAATAGGGTTTCTAAGAACATTGAAAGGGTTATCACATGCTAGATTCAAGGGAGCCCCTGGAGAAAAGTTTTTGTGGATGTGACCATTGTCTAATGGAGTCTGTTATAAATGAATACCTCCTTCATATTTGAATGAGATCCTTGCTGAGTACAGTAATCTGGGAAGATTTCAACTATTATCTCCTCAAGTATTTTCTCATGGCCTTTCTTTTTGTCTTCTTCTTCTGAAACTCCTAGGATTGAAATGTTGGGGTGTTTGACATTATCCCAGAGGTCTCTGAGGTTGTCATTTCTTTTAATTCTTTTTCTTTTTTCCTCCCTGCTTCATTTATTCCCACCATTCTATCTTCCACCTCACTTATCCTATCTTCTGCCTCAGTTATTCTACTGTTGGTACCCTCCAGAGTGTTTTTTTTTATCTCAGTTATTGCATTATTCATTATTGATTGACTCTTTTATTTCTTTTAGGCCCTTGTTGAACATTTCTTGCATCTTCTCAATCCTTGTCTCCAGACTATCTATTTATAACTCCATTTTGTTTTCAAGATTTTGGATCATTTTTACTATCATTATTCCAAATTCTTTTTCAAGTAGACTCCTTATCTCCTCCTCTTTTGTTTGGTTTGGTGGGCATTTATCATGTTCCTTTACCTGCTGAATAATTCTCTGCATTTTCATTTTGTTTAAATTGCTGTGTTTGGGGTAGCCTTTCTGTATGCTGGAAGTTTGCAGTTCATTTTTATTGTGGAAGTTCCTCCCTGTGGGTGGGGTTGAACAAGTCGCTTGTCAAGGTTTCCTGGTTAGGGAAGTTTGCATTGGTGTTCTGGTGGGTGGAGGTGGATCTCTTCTCTCTGGAGTGCAGTGAAGTGTCCAGTAGTGAGTTTTGAGGTGTCTATAGAATAAAATACTTAGGAATAAATCACCTAAAGAAACAAATGACCTATATATAGAAAACTATAAAACACTGATGAAAGAAATCAAAGATGACACAAATAGATGGAGGAATATACCATGTTCATGGATCAGAAGAATCAATATAGTGAAAATGACTATTCTACCCAAAGCAATCTATAGATTCAATGCAATCCCTATCAAGCTACCAATAGTATTTTTCAGAGAACTAGAAAAAATAATTTCACAATTTGTATGGAAATACAAAAAACACTGAATAGCCAAAGAAATCTTGAGAAAGAAGAAAGAAACTGGAGGAATCAACCTGCCTGACTTCAGATTATACTACAAAGCTACAGTCAGCAAGACAGTATGGTACTTGCACAAAGACAGAAATACAGATCAATGGAACAAAATAGAAAGCCCAGAAATAAATCCACACACCTATGGACACCTTATCTTCGACAAAGGAGGCAAGAATGTACAGTAGATTAAAGACAATCTCTTTAACAAGCAGTGCTGGGAAAACTGGTCAAGCACTTGTAAAAGAATTAAATAGAACACTTTCTAACACCATACACAAAAATAAACTCAAAATGGACCAAATATAAGACCAGAAACTATAAAACTCTTAGAGGAGAATATAGGCAAAACACTCTCCAACGTAAATCACAGCAGGATCCTCTATGACCTACCTCCCAGAGTAATGGAAATAAAAGCAAAAATAAACAAATGGGACCTAATTAAACTTAAAAGCTTTTGCACAACAAAGGAAACTATAAGCAAGGTGAAAAGACAGCCTTCGGAATGGAAGGAAATAATAGCAAGTGAAGCAACTGACAAAGAATTACTCTTAAAAAAAAAAAAAAAATACAAGCAACTCCTGTAGCTCAATTCCAGAAAAATAAATGACCCAATCAAAAAATGGGCCAAAGAACTAAACAGACATTTCTCCAAAGAAGACATACAGATGGCTAACAAACACATGAAAAGATGCTCAACATCACTCATTATCAGATAAATGTAAATCAAAACCACAGTGAGGTACCATCTCATGCTGGTCAGAATGGCTGCTATCAAAAAGTCAACAAACAATAAATGCTGGACAGGGTGTGGAGAAAAGGAAACCCTCTTACACTGTTGATAGGAATGCAAACTAGTACAGCCACTATGGAGAACAATATGGAAATTCCTTAAAAAACTGGAAATAGAACTGACGTTTGACCTAGCAATCCCACTGCTAAGCATACACATCAAGGAAACCAGAATTTAAAGAGAAACGTGAACCCCAATGTTCATCACAGCACTGTTTACAATAGCCAGAACATGGAAGCAACCTAGAGGCCATTGGCAGATGAATGGATAAGAAAGCAGTGGTACATATACACAATGGAATATTACCCAGCTATTAAAAAGAATGCATTTGAATCAGTTCTAATAAGGTGGATGAAACTGAAGCCTATTATACATAGCCAAGTAAATCAGAAAGAAAAACACCGATACAGTATACTAATACATGTATATGGAATTTAGAAAGATGGTAATGATGACCCTATATGCGAGATAGCAAAAGAGACACAGATGTAATGAACATTCTTTTGGACTCGGTGGGAGAAGGCAAGGGTGAGATGATTTGAGAGGGTAGCATTGAAACGTGTATGTTATCATATGTGAAGTGGATCAGCAGTTCAGGTTCAATGCATGAGACCGGGTGCTCAAGGCTGGTGCACTGGGATTACCCTGGGGGATGGGATTGGGAGGGAGGTGGGAGGGGGGTTCTGGATGGGGAACACATTTGCACCTGTGACTGATTCATATCGATGTATACCAAAAACCATTACAATATTGCAATGTAATTAGCCTCCAATTAAAATAAATAAATTTAACAAATAAAATAAAATGGGAATGTTGATATACAAAAACAAACAAAATAAATGAATACCTCCAAAAGCTAGGCTTTTTTTTTTTTTTTAATACTATCATGTTGTGTTGAGGCCAGGAGAGACTATATAAAATAAAATAAGGTTTTCACACTCCTTTAAGTAATACTTGCAAAAAGCAGGCTGAGAAAACTACGCATTTACAATCACAAATAATTTCTTAAGGAAAAGGGAGGATCCTTCTGAAGGCAAAACCAAGATCTCAGTACAGAAACTAGGGCCACCGAAAAATCTCAGTCATGAGGATTTAGTCCTAAATAATTAATTGGCTACATGTACCTGGGCTGGATTCTGAATATTTTATATGGGCCAGTTAACTGTTGTATCTCCTGTTTTTGGAGAGGGGGATGTCTATATTGGCTATTCTATGCCTATCCTATCATTGTATGCTGCCTATGTGGGGAACATACAATATGCCTTTAGTTCTCATGTCATCAGTTAGAGAGAAATTGTACTCAAAGTGATCTGCACAAAGTACAGGAGCTGAAGAGCTTCAGCTGTAGCTGAACCCGATTTACCTGAGATCTTGAACTTTGATGGACTGATATTGCTATGGAAGGAGGCTTAGGGGCTTTAGAGGGCAGACATTGTTATATTTTCTGTGTGAGAGAAAAATGGACTCTTTTAGTTAGAAGGCAGACAGATTGTACAATAATATCTCCTCTGCCATATGCTCTTCTTACGATGTGTTTTGACATCTTTTCCTTCCACTAAGAACTGAGGTCTATGTTCTATTCCTTTTAATCCCCACAGGCTTGTTAGTGTATAGCAATAATAAGACAATGGTACATCCAAGGATAGACCATAGAAGGTAATATGGTCTTCATCTGATCATTGGAACACTTGCTTTTATAGACCTGAGCAACCATGAAATATATGTTGTTAAAAAATCAAGGCCACATGGAGACACTCTGTGTAGGTAAAGCTCTTTCCTTTTGCATCATTAAATTTAATTGATTTACAGTTTTATAATCATGGCTATATTTAGATTTATGTCATATTTTATATTTGATGAATTTATTTTTTCTCATTTTAAGAAGAGATCAATTTTTCTTCTGATTTGAAAATACTATGTATTTCAAAAATCTGGTGGTTGGCTGTAATTTATTAAAACTCTATTTGGTTCAGATTCCCTTGCAGTTTTTGTCATTGATTATTTTATTTTTCTCTTGGGCCAGAATAGACATTGAGAGTCTCTCTAGTCCCTGACACCACTCCCTCTCATTATATTAATATCTTCTGTGGTTATAGTCTACCATAATAGAGAGAACATTTTCACTTATTTTCCATTTTTATTCTTGCTGTTTTTATATGATAATAACTTTTATAAAATTTTTACTCACCCTTGTTTTACATTTTTAATTAAGCATTTCCCTAAGTTGTTAATATTCATTCAATAGGCTATCCTCCAATAAATATTTTTGTATGATAAAAATTCCTGAGGTATCTTAAATTGCATATTTATTTAATATATCAATTTAGTTTACCATAAAATAATAGTATGGTACAATTCTTTATCTTTTACATTTTGAAAACAATTTTCCATTGTGTGGCTTTGATGTTGCTTATAAATCTAATAAAGAGTTAATTAGATTTTTCATTGTTCTATAAAATCTTAGTTTCACTATTATATGTCTGGTTTTAGCTTTTTAAGAGATTTTTTTCTTTATACTATGAGATATTTTAATGAGATATTTCATCTTCCTCTAATATTTGGATCTGTTCAAACCTTCTTGCTTCAATATCTTCTCTGAGCCATATTTTTTTTATATTATATAACTCCTTCTAAGACTCTTGTTTTAGGGAACTTTGTGTCTGTTTCTATCCAATAGATACATAAAGTTCTTAGCGCTTCCATTTTTTAATTATTTTCTGATGATTTCTGAAAGGCTTTTAAAGCTTAATATTCTAGTTCAATAAGATAGCATTTTTGGCTGTATTATTCCATTATAAAATCCTTCTACTGAAATCTTTATTTCTAATACAAGTATTTTATTTTTATGAAAATGATTTCCATTTGGTTTTGCTTTATAATTTTCTCATTTTCATGTTAACAGTTTTTATAGTAGTTTTGCTTCCCTTTTTCTGAATATTTGATTTTTCTGTATATCATAACCTTTTATGCTTTAGAGGATTAGCATACAGAAAATAGAATACAGAAATGGGGTCAGAAGCCCCAAACTTTTGAATTTAATAGCTAAGTTGAAAGTCATCAGGGCAGACAGCTGGTGCACTGACATTTCACTCCAAAAAATGTGAACTGCTCATCAGTTCTATTTATCTGCTTTTATGAAGTGAATGTCTCCCCTGTTAATTAATCCTCTAGCCCTTGAGAAATGCAAGAAAGAGGGAGACAACAGGGACTAAGTCATCAGGAGGTCCATTTTGATCTGGCTTTATGCTTCTCTCTTGATTCAAGTTCTGGCAGAATCCTGTTGCTTCTCTGCATTAGGGTCAATTTATACTAAGCAGTACTAAGTGCCAGTTTTATATATATATAGAGAGAGAATTGACATAACATTATATTACTTTCAGGTGTACAGCACAATGGTTCGATATTTGTATATATTAGAAAATGATCACCATATGCTCTACCATCTTCTCTACATTAGAGTCCATTTATATTGAGTAATACTAAGTACCAATAAAATGTATTTTCTATTTATCTCACCCAGACCATTAAATAGAAAATTGCATTATTTTTCTCTTTAGATTTCAAGAGAAATGTGCAGAAAAACAGAAACTAAGAGAAAACTAGACACCCTAATCCCACAATCCCACACACCTTTTTTTTGGGGGGGGGGTTGAATTTAAGGACTTGCTTCTATAAAATAGAATTAATTGGAAGAAACAATGTATGTCTTTAGAGACCAGTCCATAAAAGCACTACCACTTACATGTTGTAAGGCATGATCAATGGAAGAAATCCATGATCCATGAGCCATCAAAAATGTCTTCTCTGTATTCAAGTTTGTCTTGAATTTCTTCTGTTGTCTTCTTGCATTTTCCATTTAGATATATATTCCATTATAATTCAATTTTTATGAAGAGTAAAATGTCTGTGTCAAGAATCTGCTGTTTGCATGTGGATGTCCAGTTATTCTAGTACTGTTATTTAAAAGACTGTATTTTCTCCATTTACTGACTCTGTGTAGTATACATTTTAAAAATCAGCTTTATTTAGGCATGATTTTTATGTAGTAAATTTGATCAGTTTTAAGTGTAAGATTAGATGCTCTTTGACAGATGATTAGAGTGTGGACCTACCACCATAATTATAACGGAGATTATCTTCATCACTTGAACCAGTTCCCTGGGGCTTTTTTGTTGTTAATTTCATACCCAAGTACCAGTCTATGGCAATCAGTGATTTGATTTTCTATCAGTATAGATTTGACTTTTTGTAAATTCCATATAAAAGGAATTACATATCATCTTCCTTGTATGTCTTTTCAATTAGAGTAGTTCTTTCACTATTAATTTGAGTTGGGTGAATTGATTATAGTTTGGGGCTTTATTGTATATGTCTAGTATAAACACTTGACAGATCTTTCTGTGAATATATACTTTACATGATAAGTAAATACATAACTGTGAGAAATGGTAATGGCATTTTTACATTCTCACTAACAGTATATGAGAGTTCCAGTAGCTCCCCATTCTCACCTACTCTTGCTACCTTCAGACTCTTTAGTTTTAGCTATTCCACTAGTAGGTAGAAGTATCTTACTTACTGTGGCTTTAATTTGTATGTTGGTCGGTCGGTCGGTTTAGTCGCTCAGTCGTGCCCAACTCTTTGCAACCCCATGAATTGCAGCACACCAGGCCTCCTTGTCCATCATCAACTCCTTGAGTTCACTCAGATTCACGTCCATCGAGTCAGTGATGCCATCCAGCCATCTCATCCTCTGTCGTCCCCTTCTCCTCCTGCCCCCAATCCCTCCCAGCATCAGAGTCTTTTCCAATGAGTCAACTCTTCGCATGAGGTGGCCAAAGTACTAGAGCTTCAGCTTTAGCATCATTCCTTCCAAAGAAATCCCAGGGCTGATCTCCTTCAGAATGGACTGGTTGGATCTCCTTGCAGTCCAAGGGACTCTCAAGAGTCTTCTCCAACAGCACAGTTCAAAAGCATCAATTCTTCGGCGCTCAGCCTTCTTCACAGTCCAACTCTCACATCCGTACATGACTACTGGAAAAACCAGAGCCTTGACTAGACGACCTAATGACTAATTCAGAGAAGGCAATGGCACCCCATACCAGTACTCTTGCCTGGCTAATCCCATGGACGGAAGAGCCTGGTAGGCTGCAGTCCATGGGGTCGCTAGGAGTCAGACATGACTGAGGGACTTCACTTTCACTTTTCACTTTCATGCATTGGAAAAGGAAATGGCAACCCACTCCAGTGTTCTTGCCTTGAGAATCCCAGGGACGGGGGAGCCTGGTGGGCTGCCATCTCTGGAGTCGCAGAGAGTCAGACACAACTGAAGCAACTTAGCAGCAGCAGCAGAATTACTAATTGTGCTGGGTACCGTTTTAACACAATTAGATCTTTCCCAATAAAATATACAATAGAATATTTTGTCTGTTTTTACTGTTTATTCAGTTAATAAGAACTATTAATGTTGTTATTGAGATTTCTATATGTATTTTGAATAGAAACCCTTTATCAGATATATGGTTTGCAAGTATTTTATCCCAGTCTCAGTAGTAGTTTTGTATTTTCTTAGCAGTTTGTTTTGAAGGGTGGAAGTTAAATGTTTATGAACTCTAAATTTTATATCCTATCGTCCTTTGCGATGCTAAGGACCAAGGATTTTTTTTTTTTCTTTTCTCTTCTAGAGACTTTATAATTTGACCTCTTACTTCACTGCCATAGTTCATTTTGAGTTAGTTTTTGTCAAAGAGTGAGCTATGGGATGCAGTTCATTCTTTTAGATAGAAATAATTAATTTTTCAGAATATTTTCTCTTCCTTTTTTTGATAAAGATTATCCTTTTCTCCTTTTTCACTTTTTGTAAAGACCTCACATTACTTGTTTTGGAAAATAAATGGACCATTTTCTCTTTTTTCACTTTGTGTAAAGACCTCACATTACTTGTTTTGGAAAATAAATTGACCATAGATACCTCATTTGGATTCTATAATCTGTTCCCACTGATCCATTTGAGTCTCCTATATGCTAAAACCACACTGGAGATTACTTTAAAAATATGATATACTCCCTAGATATTAATATTACTGCACTAGTGCTTTCTCCTTAAAGCAAACCAAAACTTAAAAATAAAGAAAGAAAGAAAGAAACAACTTATATTTTCAGTAAAGACCTGCAGTGCTTATTTGAAAGTGTTTACATAAACTAGGGACTTTTTCCCTTAAATGTGTCGGGGGGAAATGAACTATCATTTAGCACATTTTAACAACTGAAAATATACAGTTAAGTGATAACAAATGTTTGGTTCATTTGTATTTTTATCTAGTTATAAAATGCAAAAATATAAATATAATGAGTGTAGTGGTTCATTGTGAAAGATTTATATTAAATATAAAGATCATTTTGATTTTATAGGCTCTTCAGAATTTAAGTCATACTTCTTAAAAATAATCTGTCATAAAAGTCTTTAAAATATATGAGGGCTATTTATTTTTTCTTACCAAGGAAATATGATGTCACAGCATCATTAACAGTGAATTTTAGTAGTCTCAGATATTCCACTAAAATTCTACATATTTCCTAAATGTCACATCTCTTTTTTATATAAGTACAAAATTAAAGACTTGCTTCAGTGATTTCCATATTTATTTGTCTTACAAAAAGTCATAATTAATAGAAAGAGTAAAGGGAAAATGACATACAGTCTTGTTTGCTATGAATTATATTGTATTTGGATTCAAAAAACTTGGATTCTGGCCTTGTTTTCCCAATTTCTAGCTAATTATTTTTTGTATATGAATTCCAGAGCCTTAGTTTTCTCACTGGTAAATGATAAAAATTGGACCCAGTATAATATCTTAATAATTTGTTTTTTTTTTCAAATAATGATTATTACTCCAGTTTCAGCTCAGCCTTGTAGAGAGATAAAAAGGCAGTAATTCTCATTTATGAAAGTGAAAGAACTGAAAATTAATTACCGTTTTGAATCCATAAGATACTGAGATTAGAGGATAAACTGCTAACCTGAAATCTAAAGAGAGCTCTGCAGGGAGAGACAGAACCCGAATATGTGCCTGTTTGACACTATCCATGGCCATCTAAGCCAGTACAGAGATAGAGCTAGATGTCCGTAAATTGCTAAAGGCCAGAGGGAACCCACAGACGGAGGAGAATATACTTCATTTTTGTAAGCTTTTGCTCCATGGATACTATAAGCTCAAAGGATTATTTGGGAAAACCACAAGAAAGTTTGCCTCATGGAACTCCCTAGGGAATGAGAATAGCAGCCATTATCAAATTTGTCCAGGAAACCATCTCCCTAACTTCCCTATGGAACAAAATAATCTTCAGGGTGATAAACAACAAAATTGTAGAGTGAGGGCACTGGTGGTAACCAACTGCAGCTGGGAACTGAAGAACAGGCGTTAAAAAACAAAACAAAACTCAAAAGCTAGGGGAGGGAATGGCATACATATCAGAGCCTATATATATCTGGAGAAGAGGCAGGAACATTTCCAAAGGCTGTATCCCTGAAACCCACATTCAGAATATTAGAGAACTCTCTTCTCTCCCTCTATCCTGAAAGGGACAACTACCACTACAAATGTTGGGAACACATAGTATTATAATGCAGCTCGAATAGTGGTAAGAGAGTCTCTGAGAAGCAGCACAAAGAGAAGAACCAGTTAGAATATGACACTCAATATCTAGCACATTGCAAAGCATGATGAGCTTTTGTCCGGTGAAACACACAAGAAAAAAACTAAAGCCTGAAATGAAGGCATTCTCTCCATCCTCTGACCCCCCACCCCCCACCCCGCCCTCTCTCTCTCTGAAGAGGCAAAACAATGATCAGAGCCATAGTTAGATGTGATAAACATTTTAGACCTCTCAGAAAGGCATTTTGAAATAACTATGATTAGTATGTTAAAGGTTCTAATGGGAATAGGTAGGCAATATGAAAGCTAAGATTGGTGGTTTTAGCAGAGAAATGGAAAATGTAAGAAATAATTAAATTGAGATGATAGAAATTAAAAAGAACACATAAAGATTAAGAATATGTTAGATGGGCTCATCAGTAGACTTTGAACAGACTAGGAAAACAGCCTAGGAAAGATTTGGACAGTTTGAAGACAGGTCAATAGAATTTCCAAAGAGAGGAGGAAAACTAAATTTAAAGGGGGAAAAAAATGGGAAAAAAGCTAGTCCAGGAGATCTGTTACTTGAGGAACAATATTATTGTCATACAATCTAATGTAAATCTAGCTGAAAACTCAGGAGAAGAAGGAGAAGAAAGATGTAATTAGGATGAAGATATACTTCAGGGAGTAATCGGTAGTGAAAGTTAAAGTTGCTCAGTCATGTCAGACTCTTTGCGACCCCTTGGACTGTATAGTCCATTCTCCAGGCCAAAATACTGGAGTGGGTAGCCTTTTCCTTCTTCAGGGGATCTTCCCAACCCAGGGATTGAACCCAGGTCTCCCACATTGCAGACAGATTGTTTATCAGCTGAGCCACCAGGGAAGCCCAAATTAGTGATATATATCAACCAAAATACCCAGTATTCTCAGAGATCAGGATGTATTTAGCAGTTCACACTAAACAAACAGCGAAAACCAATGTATATTACATTCAAACTGCAAATATGACAAAGAGAAAAAATTAAAGGCAAGTAGATAAAAGGGACATACTGATTAAAGAGAAGCAAATTAAGAATATAACAGGCCTCTCACCTGAGAGCATCAGGAAAGAATATAATGAAATGATATTTTTAATGTGCTGAAATAAAAACTCATTTATTTTTGGCAAGAGTATAAAATGACTCGCATTTTCAGTTAGTCTGGCAGGTTCCTTTTCTGTTTTCTTGATGTTGTTCAGTTGCTCAGTTGTGTCTGACTCTTTGTGACCCTAAAGACTGCAACGTGCCTGGCTTCTCTGTCCTACACTATTTTCTGAAGCTTGCTCAGATTCATGTCCACTGAGTATGTGATGCTATCTAATCATCTCATTCTCTGCTGCCCTCTTCTCCTTTTGCCTTCAATTTTTCCAAACATCATGGTTTTTTCCAATGAGTCAGCTCTTCACATCAGGTGGCCAAAGTATCAGGTTTCAGCTTCAGCATCAGTCCTTCCAATGAATATTCAGGGTTGATTTCCTTTAGCACTTACTGATTTAATTTTAAAAAGTTCTGTTTGGGAATAATATATTTTAATAAGAAGGTACAAAGATAAAGGATAGTCTGGGAAGTTCTGTGTGTGTCTTTCACCGTTACCTTAAGTGGTTATGTCTTACCTGCCTGTAGTATCATATCCAAACCAGGAAATTAACATTTGTAACAATTGTACAAGATGTGTACAAGTGTCTATTTCACTTTATAATGTGTAGAGCCATGTAACTATCACCCAGAACCATGATAGAAAACTATTTCATCCACAAGGATTTCACAACTTTCTCTCCAATAACCCTAACTCTCGAAAACCATTTTGTTCTCAATTTCCATATTTGTGTCACTCGGCTCTATATTTTTGTGATGCAAGATATTTTTTCACTCAACATAATGGCCTTGAGATAAATCCAAATTATTGCATGTATAAATAATTTGTTCTTTTCTTTTATTACTGTTTACTATCTCATGGTATGGATTTGCGCTTCCCAGGTGGTGCGAAACATAAAGAACCCGCCTGCCAATGCAGGAGACATGAGAGATGTGGGTTTGATTCCTGGGCCGGGAAGATGCCCTGGAGGAGGGCATGGCAACCCATTCCAGTTTTCTTGCCCGGAGAATCCCATGGACAGAGGAGCCTGGCAAGGTATGGACAATAGAGTCATAAAGAGTCAGACACAACTGAAGCAACTTAGCATGCACATACACACCATATAGATTTACCCATTTGTTAAGCCAAACATACATTGTAGAACATTTGGGTTTTTTACATTTGACTATGATGAATAACGGAGAAGGCAATGGCACCCCACTCTAGTACTCTTGCCTAGAAAACCCCATGGATGGATGAGCCTGGTAGGCTGCGGTCCATGGGGTGGCAAAGAGTCGGACATGACTGAGCGACTTCACTTTCACTTTTCACTTTTATGCATTAGAGAAGGAAATGGCAACCTACTCCAGTGTTCTTGCCTGGAGAATCCCAGGGACAGGGGAGCCTGGTGGGCTGCCGTCTAAGGGGTCGCACAGAGTCGGACACGACTGAAGTGACTTAGCAGCAGCAGCAGCATGATGAATAAAGCTACAATGAAACATCACATACAGCTTTTTGTGTGGATGCAAGCTTTTATATCTCTAGAGTAAATGCCCAGAAGCATGATTGCTGAATAATATTGCAAAATTTTAATGTGCAGGTTTTCATTCAGAGGGGCTCTACAATTTTACATTCCCAGCAGCCATAAATAAGGACAAAAAATTGGAAAGACACTAAAGATTGAATGTGTATAAACCATTAACAAATTGATAAGAAAAAAGGAAAACTGCAAAGTGGAAAACATATAAATGGCAAGTCAGGAAAGGAAAAACAAAGTACAAATGGCAGTTAAACATGTGAAAAGATGGTCAGCTTACCAATAATCAGGGATTTAATTACAAGTTAACATACAGTAAAACATTACTTAATATCAAATTGACAAGAAATTTAATATTCTCATAATAGCAAATATTGGTGAAAAAGCAGACCATTGGAACTTTTCTTTTACTTTTTTTTGCAGAATTGTCTTTGGCCATTGCCACTTTGAGGAATCAGTTCATTTCAGTCACTCAGTTGTGTCCGACTCTTTGCGACCCCATGAATCACAGCAAGCCAAGCCTCCCTGTCCACCACCAACTCCCAGAGTTGACTCAGACTCGTTTCCATCGAGTCAGTGATGCCATCCAGCCATCTCATCCTCGGTCGTCCCCTTCTTCTCCTACTCACAATCCCTCCCAGCATCAGAGTCTTTTCCAATGAGTCAACTCTTCACATGAGGTGGCCAAAGTACTGGAGTTTCAGCTTTAGCATCATTCCTTCCAAAGAAATCCCAGGGCTGATCTCCTTTAGAATGGACTGGTTGGATCTCCTTGCATTCCAAGGGACTCTCAAGAGTCTTCTCCAACACCACAGTTCAAAAGCATCAGTTCTTCAGTGCTCAGCCTACTTCACAGTCCAACTCTCACATCCATACATGACCATACATGACCATAGCCTTGACTAGGTGGACCTTAGTCGGCAAAGTAATGTCTCTGCTTTTGAATATACTATCTAGGTTGGTCATAGCTTTTCTTCCAAGGAGCAAGCGTCTTTTAATTTCATGGCTGCAGTCACCATCTGCAGTGATTTTGGAGCCCCCCAAAATAAAGTCTGACACTGTTTCCACTGTTTCCCCATATATTTCCCATGGAGTGATGGGACCGGATGCCATGATCTTCGTTTTCTGAATGTTGAGCTTTAAGCCAACTTTTTCACTCTCCTCTTTCACTTTCATCAAGAGGCTTTTTAGTTCCTCTTCACTTTCTGCCATAAGAGTGGTGTCATCTGCCTATCTGAGGTTATTGATATTTCTCCCGGCAATCTTGATTCCAGCTTGTGTTTCTTCCAGTCCAGCGTTTCTCATGATGTACCCTGCATAAGCAGAGTGACAATATACAGCCTTGACATACTCCTTTTCCTATTTGAAACCAGTCTGTTGTTCCATGTCCAGTTCTTACTGTTGCTTCCTGGCCTGCATACAGATTTCTCAAGAGGCAGGTTAAGTGGTCTGGTATTCCCATCTCTTTCAGAGTTTTCCACAGTTTATTGTGATCCACACAGTCAAAGGCTTTGGCATAGTCAATAAAGCAGAAATAGATGTTTTTCTGGAACTCTCTTGCTTTTTCCATGATCCAGCGGATGTTGGCAATTTGATCTCTCATTCCTCTGACTTTTCTAAAACCAGCTTGAACATCAGGAAGTTCATGGTGCATCTATTGCTGAAGCCTGGCTTGGAGAATTTTGAGCATTACTTTACTAGTGTGTGAGATGAGTGCAATTGTGCAGTAGTTTGAGCATTCTTTGGCATTGCCTTTCTTTGGGATTAGAATGAAAACTGACCTTTTCCAGTCCTGTGGCCACTTTGAGGAATAGTTTGGTACTATCTGATGAAATCAAAGATGCAGTTTAGCATACTCAGTGAAAGTGTCCCTAGACATGCATGTATCATAGAGAAACTCTTATATATATACATAATGATTTATTTAGTGCATAAAGATTTAGTAGATGCTGTTAATGTTTGACCCATGTCCCTTTGCCTGCCTGAGTTCACCTATTGCTTCTGTAAACAGCTCCTGACCTGCTATCAGACCCTGACTTGTGTGTCTGGGTCTACCTTCTCTGGTTGAACCCCTTTTCTCCAGGAACAAATGGGACCTAAATGATGGATGTGGGAGCAATTAGGAAATGCCTGTGTGAATATTGCTGGGGGCAGTTGTCAATGTAGGGAGTGGAGAGGCAGGAGCTAAATGCTTCAGCCTCCTTGTATGCTGGTAGAGTAATTTTGAGGCATGGTCCACACAAGCCCCAGTGGAATCACATCCCATTTGCTCTCAGTGGTATTCTTCTTCTTAAAACATACTTTATTGCCCATTTTCTCTTTCCTGTTTTCCCTTTTTTATTTCCTCATTTTCGGTGCCTGGGATATCCTCTGAAATAAATTGTCTGTATCCAAAATTCTTGGCTCAGTTGGCTTGGAGAAAGAGACATTCAAACTAAAATGAGGTAAGAGTGTTTATGCAGTATGGTTTATAATAATGAAAAATTAGAAAAAAAATGAGGTTATTCTGTCTTGTCATTTAATACTATGGTAGCAAAATAAATGAAGAATCTATTTTCCCCTCTAGAAGGATTAAGAGTTTATATCAATTTAATTTTTCCTGAATTGGAAACATTAATTCTTAAATTAAATTTATAATGTCACATTACATGGAGTCAATACAGGGAGTGTCACAGTTTGGTGTAACTGTAGAGCTCACATTCAAGTGAACTACCAAGTAATGGGATTAAATGTGAACTTGGAAATAAATATGGTTATCAAGTTCTGATAAGTGACCGTGGTGATGATCATTCTCAAACAATTTCAACAAATCAAATAGAAAGTAAACTTTGTATTTTCTTTGCAGAATCAACAATTCAATTTTATTTTACCTGGTAGGCTGCAGACCGTGGGGTCGCTAAGAGTCAGACACGACTGAGCGACTTCTCTTTCACTTTTCACTTTCATGCTTTGGAGAAGGAAATGGCAACCCACTTCAGTGTGCTTGCCTGGAGAATCCCAGGGATGGGGGAGCCTGGTGGGCTGCCATCTATGGGGTCGCACAGAGTCGGACACGACTGAAGTGACTTACAGCAGCAGCATACTTATCTGCTTAGGCTGCCATAATAAAATATTACAGATTGGGGATCTTATTAAGCAACAAAGGTTTATTTTATCCCAACTGTGGTGACTAGAAGTCCAAGATCAAGGTTCCAGCTGACTTATCCTTTGGTGAGAGTCCTCCCTTGTGGTTTCAGACAGCTACCTTTTCTTTGTGTTTACCTGATCTCTTCTTTGTGCATGCTCTGAGAGGGAAAAAGAGCAAGAGCGTGGTGATAGGAGCTCTCCACTGACTCTTCTTACAAGGACACTAATGCTATCAGATCACAGTTCTACCCTTATCAGGGCTTCCCTTGTGGTATATATTGCTGCTGCTATCATTGAATAGTTGACACAGAGTTAAGTCTGGAGAAAAATTTATATCGTATGTATAAGCTAAGTTTCCCTAATTGTATCTTTGTGACCCCATGGACTATAGCCCATCAGGCTCCTCTGTCCATGGGATTCTCCAAGCAAGAATACTGGAGTGGGTTGCATGCCTTCCTCCAGAGTATCTTCCCGACTCAAAGATCTAACCTACATCTCTTGCATTGGCAGGCAGGTTTTTTTTTTTTTTTTTTTTTTTTACCACTAGCACTACCTGGGAAGCACATTGGTAAAGAAAAACTCAATGACTGTCTCACTGAAGAGCTGTACATGAGGTATCATTATTGTTGCTCTTTCTTTCAGGAATTGGATTCTTGTTGTATTCAAACGTAGTTCTTCTAGATATTTTTGTAATATGATCATCTCTGACTTTCTAAGACACTTCCTATTCCTTAGGGGCATAAAGACTGGAAACTATAAGTCCTTACCACCCTTGCCACTGGGGTTCAATTATACTAAGCTGGTGAGAGGCTATCTCATGAGGTTGTGTAGGATTAGAAGCCAGTGTTCTCATGTGATAGTGAAGCGTAAATGGGTAGATTTTGGCAGATGGCAGATGTGGCTTTTTTTCCCAGAGATCTTGGGCTATATTGTTGATGGTTACTCTTGGAGGGATGGTAGGCAACTGAAATCATGAATGACTTCCTAAGATTCCTTTACTTAAGAATTCACTGATCAGCCCTTTTGACCTGCATTCCTCACCTCCCAATAATTGCTCAGTTCAGTTCAGTTCAGTTCAGTCGCTAAGTCGTGTCCGAATCTTTGCGACCCCATGAATCGCAGCACGCCAGGCCTCCCTGTCCGTCACCAGCTCCCGGAGTTCACTCAGACTCACGCCCATCAAGTCAGTGATGCCATCCAGCCATCTCATCCTCTGTCGTGCCCTTCTCCTCCTGCCCCCATTCCCTCCCAGCACCAGAGTCTTTTCCAATGGGTCAACTCTGAGCATGAGGTGGCCAAAGTACTGGACTTTCAGCTTTAGCATTATTCCTTCCAGAGAAATCCCAGGGCTGATCTCCTTCAGAATGGAGTGGTTGGATCTCCTTGCAGTCCAAGGGACTCTCAAGAGTCTTCTCCAACACCACAGTTCAAACACATCAATTCTTTAGCACTCAGCCTTCTTCACAGTCCAACTCTCACATCCGTACATGACCACAGGAAAAACCATAGCCTTGACTAGACGGACCTTAGTCGGCAAAGTAGTGTCTCTGCTTTTGAATATATCTAGGTTGGTCATAACTTTTCTTCTAAAGAGTAAGTGTCTTTTAATTTCATGGCTGCAATCACCATCTACAGTGGTTTTGGAGCTCCCCAAAATAAAGTCTGACACTGTTTCCACTGTTTCCCCATCTATTTCCCATGAAGTGATGGGACCGGATGCCATGATCTTTGTTTTCTGAATGTTGAGCTTTAGGCCTCTAATTCTATATATTATACCCTTTTAAATATGAAATATTTGCAATGCTTTTGATTTTGATAACCAAATCCTGAATATTGGGTAGTGTACATTTGGCATTCTTTGATGCTGATAGGAAATTATTTTTGTTTTATTAATAGTTTTATGGTTAGATGTGAGGAAAATCCCAGAATCTTTTAAAATTGATTTTATTAGATTAATTATGTGTCTCCATCACACCCAAAGCTCTTTTTTTCCTAATTGTTTCAAAAATTCTTTTTGAGAGGTTAAAAAACTTGATGCTAATGGTTTTCACATTTTATAATATCAAAAACTGAGAAAATATGTAATAAAATAAAATTAGTATCAGTACATTATGACAAATACTCTCTCCTTGATCAGACTATTGATTGGCTCCTTGAGCCTGGCTCCCTGAGGCATGTCCTCAAGATTCTTGCTTAAATGCAAGAATCCTGTTAAGCGAGACTTCACCACTCTGGATATCTGAAGATCAAGTTCCTCATCGTCCACTACTCACAAGAGTTAGGTGATAACCCTGGTCTAATTTAGTAAGAATTGTGTTGAATCTGCTAAGCCAGAATCACCACTTACCCCTGTGGTTTCCATCCCCTGACCCCTTCAAACTGCCCCTTTGATATAAATCTCAACTTGTCCATGTTGTATTTAGAAATGAGATCAATATATACTGAGGTTCTCTTTTCCTCTATTGTAATAATTCCTTTGAAAATCTGTTTGTTTCTGCTTCATCTACAATCTGGCTCTGATTTTTCTTCTTTACTTTTATATTGTTCTATTTCTTGTTAAGATTTATTTATATTATATATGTTGCAAATGAAATTTATCCAAAATTGGAATAAAAAACATTGAAAAATTTGAGATAAAGTATCAACCCAATCTTCTTAATCTTGGCAGAAGAAATATTAAAATGGACGGTACTATGGAAGACTGTTTGAGGCTTTCAAGTAAAATAGCAAATGTCAAGTTATATTGCATTGCTTCAGGAACTACAGAGGTTAGCTATCACATTCAAAACAAGAAAAAGAAAATCTCAATCTAGTGAACAGGCATGCGGTTAAGATTACTTCTTAGTTGGAGGGCAAATATTTAATAAATGACAGCAAAGAAACCAGATCTTGGTACAATAGCATTAAAAAGCTTAAAGTTTTTTTTTAAAAAAAACTATGTCATTGAGAAGAAATAAGCTTATTTCGAGGTTTCACTTTATTAGAGTTGTTAACATTGCTGATTTTACCTAAATTATGGCAAGGGTTAGTTGGAAACCCGAAGCTCTGAAGGAAGTAGCTTAACTCTTTTTCCAGAATTTACTAACCACAAGTCCTAGAAAACTCCCAAGGGCAAATTTCACATTTCTGGCCTCGTTTAAGACTGAAATCATTTTTGGGAGAAATTCTGAAGAGCTTAGAGAAAGCATCCAAAATTTCAATTGCTTCTCTGAAACCTTGGAATCCTGCCTGTTAATAATCTCCATGCTCTTTGCTTAGAATTTACACACAGAATCAACTGACAGGAAACTGCCTATCACCCCCGACCCCCACCGAAAGACTGTGCCAAAGCACTCATCAGAAACCACAATGACAAAAATAGATCCACTGGCTATTATACAGTGACTAAGAAGTGGATGTTGGGATTGAAGCTATCTTACTCTTTTTTTTTCTTCTTTTGATAATGGTGTTAAAAAGAAAGAGAAAGCTATATAATAGCATCTGGCCAAACAGCTTGTTCGCTAAGTCTAGCCCTGTGTAATTTAAAATATTTGAGTTCTTATAACATCCTTGAAAAGCATGGCATTCAATCCAAATACCACAGACATACAGTACAGAACATCTCACTCCAGTCATGCTGCTGGGTATAGCTTGCAGCAAAAGCAACAATAAGAAAAGAAAATTCTCTTTGTACAGCTGAATGGCTGCACTAGAATTTTCAGTGTTCAGATGTAATTAGAAAACAGCTGTGAAGGAAAATCAATTGTTCCTGGTAGTCAATGGCTAATTTTCCACAATCAGAATAAAGAATGCAATATGACATGTTTGTAATGAGCAAGTAATTGTTTCTCTTTCGTTTATTGTTTTAACATTTTTCCCTTTATTTGTGAGAGCTGTCATTTGCTTGCTTCAGGACAGCTTCTCCAGTGTCTGCTTCTCCCATCCATATTTAAAAACTCTCAACTGCCAAGCAGGCTACATAGTCCAGCTCAATTTATTCAAGATTGCCTTACTTATGATGATGATTTGTAGACTAGCAAGGAAATGTTGTCCTTGCTTTTATGAATTCACAATAAAGCTTCCATAAATGGAATGGTTATTAAACACTGGCATTTATTCATGGGATTTAACTTTGATTCTTTCCTCAAAGGTCTCATGTGTCAAAATGAGGCAGTTCCCAGAATTCATTGACCTGCTGGTCCAAATGCCTCTGGATTGCAAAATAAAACTAAACTAGAACAACCACAGGGCCCTTAAAAAAAAAAATATATATATATATATGTATATATCCTTCTTCTATCATTAGCATAGACAGGAAGGGGTTGATTGTTTCAACAGATGGATGCAAAACTAAACCTCTATGGTGCCCAACTGGAATGTAGATGGATGGGAAATGAACTTAAATGCTACAATAGGCCAATGAGAGTAAAATTGTTTTATCATGCAAAAGAGTCTGGTTGAGAAATACCAGGAGGAATAACACTCCTCTGCTGCTTCCAGCTGATAAAAAAAGAAAAAAAAGTACTTGCATTATTTGGTGAAATTAACCTAGTACTTTTTTTAATACTTATTTTTTTTGTAGAACATTCTTTGAAAGCTAATGTAGTGACAGTGGAAGAAAGTAAAATGAATAGTAAATAAGAATTGAGTCTCAGTTGCTGTGTAATCTTGGGACCATGCCTTAATTTTAGTTTCCCCTACATTTCTTTTTCACAGAAGATGATAATATATAAGTGAATATGTGCTCTTTCTCTTCCTAATAATTATGATACAAAATACACTAATACAGTAATTAATATTTGCAAAAATCTAAAGTTCTAGAGGAAAATGATTCCTCAGCTTTTCAAAACTGCATCATTAGCAACCAATAGCCAGTAGTGATAACTGATTTCATAATGTCTATTTATGCTTATGATTGACACATAGGGTTGAAATTATAGTTAAACTTTTCTTAGCTTTTTAATCTTCAGAGAGCCTGCTCCAGATTCTGTGTGGTGTTTGTTACCTACTATTTTCTGGGGCCCCCCAAAGATATTATGGGCCAAAGTAACAAATTATAAGAAAAGGAACTCTGTATTTTTATGAAGCAGTCTAAATTATTGACTGGGAACTAAAATTTGAAAACCGCTTGCATAATTAATATGCTATGGGTAATAAATATTATATATTTTAAGCTGAAATCTGTTTTTCAAATGATTAAGGTATAGCATGATTTTTAAATGAAATTTTAGAAGGCACTGTCCTGTATGATTATCTGTCCACCTTTTATATAATGCTTCACAGTTTGGGGTACAATATGGGTAATTAAAACACAGACACATCCAAAAGATGGTTGATTGATTTTGTTTTGTTTTTAAGAGTAGAATTTCATACATACAGTTTTATAGTTTTAGACTTTGTGCAAGAAAGCCAATGGAAGTTAGATAGAAAAATGAAATAAGAGAAGAGAGATGACACTTATCATCCCAGGACTGTAGGAGGAGGTGATATAATTGAAAGCTACTTAGGTGGTATAATTATATATACATTCTAGGAAAACAGACAACCAGTTTAAGTGAAGGGGAAAGACAACAGACAAAAGTATGACAACTTCTCTACATTTTCCAGGAGGGTAGCTACTAAATTATCGTATAGTATGTATTAATACATATCACATACTTTCTCCGTGTTACCAGAAGCCTGTTACCCACCACCCTGGTCTTATATCTGATAAAAATATCTTTTCATCTGGTCACAAATGCAGGCATCTGACAGAGGCTGTGTCAATTATAGTTTATCTATTAGAAATTTTGAAAATTATGGAGTAACATACAGAGTGAAGGCTGTCAGAATTAAGTTGGAGTTAACTTATGACAACCTTAAAGGTTTCATAACATCAAACTCCTGCTGCTGAAATTCCCAAATCTTCCCTTTTCCTTGCTCTTCCCAGGAACTGTTTCTTCAGCTTTTTCTCATTTCATGATTAACTGAACAACTTGTCTAGGAAGTTCCTGTCACTCAGCTATCTCCCTGATTTTATTTAGTTGGTTTGTGGTACATGACACTCAAATACATTAAATCAATCAAACAATAAATTAAAATAATACAAAAGTTAGTACCTAAGAGTAGGTCACAAGCAACTGTTCTTGAGTAATAAATGTGGTTTTGGAATTCCTCAGACTGAAGGAGGGCAATAAGGAAAGTAATACCTCCTGGATGGTAATGCAGTAGTCATATCTGGCAATGGTAAAATACCTAATCAGATCTTGATTCCTAATCCTCTGAGAGTATCCTCCCACTGACAGAAGCTCTGTGGAAAGGTAAGTGCTTGCATAGGCTAGTTTTTATAGGATATAAGCAATGACAATGCTCAAAATTCTCCAAGCAAGGTTTCAACAGTACATGAACTGAGATCTTCCTGATATTCAAACTGGATTTAGAAAAGGCAGAAGAATTTGCTGTATGGCTCAGGAAACTCAAACAGGGGATCTATATCAACCTAGAGGGGTGGGAAGGGAGGGAGATGGGAGGGAAGTTCAAAAGGGTGGGTATATATGTATACCTATGGCTGATTCATGTTGAGGTTTGACAGAAAACAGCAAAATTCTGTAAAGCAATTATCCTTCAATAAAGGCAGAGAAACCAGAAATCAAATTGCCAACATCTGTTGGGTCATCGAAAAAGCAAGAGAGTTCCAGAAAAAAAAAGTCTACTGCTTTATCGACTATGCCAAAGCCTTTGACTGTGTGGATCACAACAAACTGAAAAATTCTTAAAGAGATGAGAATAACAGATCACCTTACCTGCCTCTTGAGAAATCTGTATGCAGGTCAAGAAGCAACAGTTAGAACCAGACATGGAACAATGGAATGGTTCCAAATTGGGAAAGGAGTACGTAAAGTATTCTACCCTGCTTATTTAATTACATGCAGAGTACATCAGGTGAAATGCCAGGTTGGATGAAGCACAAGCTGAATCAAGATTGCCATGAGAAACATCAATAACCTCAGAAATGCAGATGACGCCACCCTTGTGGCAGAAAGTGAAGAAGAACTAAAGAGCCTCTTGATGAATGTGAAAGAGGAGAGTGAAAAAGTTGGCTTAAAACTCAACATTCAAAAAACTAAGATCATGGCATCTAATTCCATCACTTCATGGCAAATAGATGGGGAAACAATGGAAACAGTGAGAGACTTTATTGTAGGGGGCTCCAAATCACTGCAGATGATGACTGAAGACATGAAATTAAAAGATGCTTGCTCCCTGGATGGAAAGCTATAACCAACCTAGACAACATATTATAAAGCAGAGACATTGCTGACAAAAGTCCATCTAGTCAAAGCTATGGTTTTTCCAGTAGTCATGTATGGATGTGAGAGTTGGGTTATAAAGAAAGCTGAGCCCTGAAGAATTGATACTTTTGAACTGTGATGTTGGAGAACACTCTTGAGAGTCTCTTGGACTGCAAGGAGATCAAACCATCCAATCTTAAAGGAAACCAGTCCTGAAAATTCATTAGAAGGACTGATGTTAAAGCTGAACCTCTGATACTTTGGCCAACTGATGCAAAGAACTGACTCATTTGAAAAAACCCTGATGCTGGGAAGATTGAAGGAAGGAGAAGGGGATGACAGAGTATGAGATAGTTGGATGGCATCATGGACTAGATGGACATGAGTTTGAGCAAGGTCTGGAAGTTGGTGATGGACAGGGAGGCCTGGCATGCTACAGTCTATGGAATCACAAGGAGTTGGATGTGACTGAGCAGCTGAATTGAGCTGAAGAAATGGCAAATCTGTGGGAAGGGCTAGTTGCTTCAGATACAATGAAATATTTAACATAAAGTATAAGAATCCTCAATTCTTCCTTCAAATAATGATATGAAACTTAAGTTGGATTCTAAACAGGGCAAAACCTCCCCCCCAAAAAACTAAAACAAAGCAAAAAGCTGACTGTTTTGCCAATAAAAGTAAGAAGAGGGATAAAATCCACATTCAGAGATTGATTCTAAATGTTCTTGAAATTTTTCAGAATTGGACTAGTACACAATTCAGTCAGGTTTGTTATATAAAAGCTTGGGTGTTGGTTAGAATACACTGAGTCTGTTATTTTTGGAATATCTTAGAATATGCAAACAATTTGGAGAGATTCCCCCTAACCTCTGAATATCTTTCTTCTCCATCTGAAGAAGTTTCTATTTTATATTCTTTGCTAACCGAAGATGTGATTTTATGCTGGAAGGGGATAATTATTCTCTGAAATTCCATATTCAAGGCCACATCTCTCTTTGAAGCTCCTTGCTGGATTAATAAAATCTATTTTCAACAAGGTCATAAAAATAGCATATGTAACTGACTTGGAAAGAAGAATTACATATATAAGTAATTACAGAAATTTGGTACAGAATGTCATCAAAAACCTTATGGGAATTTTCTCAGTAAGGGTGAATATAATTTTCAAACAGGTTGGATTTTTTTTTCTACATATGTATTCAGCAGATAATTATCTATTATTTGTTTGGGAAACCATGTGGCTAAAACAAACTTGAAATGAATAGTGATATATACTATGTTCCCATTTTTAAATTTAAACTCTCCATGTAATATAGAAAATGCAAGGTAATGACAATGAGAAATAAGGATGTTGAATTAATTGTACCTTCTACATAACCCACCTGGTCTATATCCAATTCTGTATCCATAGTTATATATTGTTCTCTTTTCTATTACATAAGTTAAAATGTTTCCGATCACATCTAAGGCTAAAACCTCTACCAGTACTCTGGATTTCGCCTAAGAATATACTCAAAATTGTTGTTCCTGCAATTAATCTTTCTCACTCCATCATCAAGTTCTCCTGTCTACTAAATATCTCTTTTGTAGTCTATAAACTTTTACAACCTTAAAAAATTAAAAATAAGCCTCATTATATATCCCTCCCCCACATTCAACCCTGATTCTTAGCTTTTATATATGTCAAAATTGTTTTACTCATTTTCTCAACTTCCTCTTGTCCCATTTTTTCTAGTGCTGTCTACAATTCAGATTTTATTTTCACAACTCACTATGAACAACACTTGTTAAAATCACCGGTGATATTTGAATTGCCAAATTTGAAACTCAGTTCTTAATATCCGTACAGGAGACTTAAAATATACACCTGATACAGGAGATAAACTCACCCCTTCTTGAAATGCTTTATTCATGTGATGTATCTGACATCACTTTTTCTTGATTTATCATTCCTTCTAAACCTTCTTTGCTGTTTTTTCTTTATCTTATTGAATATACATTTAGGAAAGCCTAAGCTCAATTCTTGGCCATTTTCTCTCTCTACTTTTATCTTCTAGCTGATTTTATCCAGTCACAAGATTTTACTGTCATACAAAAAGTGATGTCTTCAAAATTTATACCTCAATTACCAATTTTTCCCCTGAAATTCAGCTTCTTATAGTCAAAAAATGTTTACTTGGATGTCTAATAGTCTAATAGTTAATTTTACCATATCTAAAATTAAACTTTCTTTTTCTAAGTCTCTATCTTCTGAAGAGTTAAAAGTTCTCATTGTTTTACAGTGTTTCCCTGGTGCCTTACACGGTAAAGCGTCGGCCTACAATGTGGGAGACCCGGGTTCAATCCCTGGGTCAGGAAGATCTCCTGGAGAAGGAAATGGCAACCCAACTCAGTACTCTTGCCTGGAAAATCCCATGGACAGAGAAACCTGGTAGGTTAAAATCCATGGGGACGCAAAGAGTCAGACATGACTGAGCGACTTTACTTTAACTTACTTTACTTTAATGTATAAGCTCAACGTTCAGGAAACGAAGATGATGGCATCCGGTCCCATTACTTCATGGGAAATAGATGGGGAAACAGTAGAAACAGTGTCAGACTTTATTTTTGGGGGCTCCAGAATCACTGCAGATGGTGACTGCAGCCATGAAATTAAAAGACGCTTACTCCTTGGAAGAAAAGTCATGACCAACCTAGATAGCATATTCAAAAGCAGAGACATTACTTTGCCGACTAAGGTCCATCTAGTCAAGGCTATGGTTTTTCCAGTGGTCATGTATAGATGTGAGAGTTGGACTGTGAAGAAGGCTGAGCACCGAAGAACTGATGCTTTTGAACTGTGGTGTTGGAGAAGATTCTTGACAGTCCATTGGACTGCAAGGAGATCCACCAATCCATTCTGAAGGAAATCAGCCCTGGAATTTCTTTGGAAGGAATGATGCTAAAGCTGAAAGTCCAGTACTTTGGCCACCTCATGAGAAGAGTTGACTCATTGGAAAAGACTCTGATGCTGGGAGGGATTGGGGGCAGGAGGAGAAGGGCACGACAGAGGATGAGATGGCTGGATGGCATCACTGACTCGATGGACATGAGTCTGAGTGAACTCTGGGAGTTGGTGACGGACAGGGAGGCCTGGCGTGCTGCGATTCATGGGGTCACAAAGAGTCGGACACGACGGAGTGACTGAACTGAACTGATATCATATTTTTACATCCAACTATTTGGCATTGTTCCACGTTTAGGGCTTATATAAATAATGCTAGTATGAGCAACTTTTGCACATATTTGGAAAATATATGTTTTTATCCTAGGTATAGATCTAAAAGTAGAATTGAAGGGAATGTGTGAGATCAACTTTAGTAGGTAAGAGCCAAAAGGTTTCTGAAAGTGGTGTGCAAATATATACACACATCGGCAGAGTATCAGGTCTTCACCTAAGGTATTTTATAACCAATACTTGGTACTTTGTCTTCTTTCTTTTGCTCTTAGCGATGGTGATTAGAAGTGTTTAGTTGTCATTTTATGGACATTGTTTTCATCACTATTGAATTTCGATATCTTTACATGTGTCCATTGGCTATTTGGTACACTTTAAGTGACTGTATTTTTTCAAGTTCTATAGGATTAACAGTTTTGAAACTGTCAGTATTTTGTAATATAAAGTCAAAATATGATTTGCCTATATTTTTGTCTATCAGTTTCGCTGTTTTAACTTTTATATTTAGATTTATAATCCATTTAGTTAGAAGTAATTTCTTTGTGTAGAGATTGAGAATAGGGTTTAATACTAATTTCTTTTGATTAGTGTTATGCTGATTACATATATCAATTTAAGAACAGTGGAAATATTAGCAAAATATATTGTCTTCAAATCCAGGAACATTTTCTATTCCTTTCATTTGGGTCTTTAATTTATCTCAGTATTTTGTGACCTCTGTGTATATATATTCATCTTTCATTAAATTTATTACTAGATATTTAATGACTGGCAGGCTTTTTATGAATTAATTCATTTGCATATTTAGTTTCTTTTTGTTGGTATGGATAATTCATTTAAATAAGCCTTCTGTCTAACAGCTTGCTAGATAACTAACAACTTGCAAAATACTAATAATTGGTAAAATTTTAGTAATATCTATATTTATGACCATATCCTTTGTAAAAAAATTTCTTTTCATCCTCAAATTTTATACAGCTTATTTAATTTTGTTGACTTATTGTACTAACAAGGACTTGTACAATGGTACCTGGAAATGGTTATAGGGAGTTGTTTAGTCACTAAGTCATGTCCAACTCTTTGTGACCCCGTGAACTTCAGTATACCAGGCTTCTCTGTTCTTCACCCTCTCCCAGAGTTTGCTCAAATTCATGTCCCTTGAGTCAGTGATGCCACCCAATCATCTAACCCTCTGTCGTCTGCTTCTCCTCTTGCCCTATTTTTCCCAGCATCAGGTTCTTTTCCAGTGAGTTGGCTCTTCACGTCTGGTGGCAAAAGTATTGGAGCTTCACCTTCAGTCTTTCCAATGAATATTCAGTGTTGATTTCTGTAAGATTGACTGGCTTGATCTACTTGCCATCCAAGAGACTCTCAAGAGTCTTCTCCAGCACCACAGTTCAAAAGCATCAATTCCTTGGTGCTGAGCCATCTTTATGGCACAAGTCTCATATCTGTACAAGAATACTGGAAGAACCATAGCTTTGACCATCTGGACCTTAGTCAGCAAAGTGATGTCTTTGCTTTTTAATATGCTGTCTGGTGGCTCAGACGGTAAAGCGTCTGCCTACAATGTGGGAGACCTGAGTTCGATCCCTGGGTCAGGAAGATCCTCTGGAGAAGGAAATGGCAACTCACTCCAGTATTCTTGCCTGGAAAAGCCCATGGATGGAGAAGCGAGGTAGGCTACAGTCCATGGGGTCGCAAAGAGTCGGACAGGACTGAGCTACTTCACTTCAATTCACTTCTAGATTTGTCATAGCTTTTCTTCCAAGGAGCAAAATCTTTTAATTTCATGGCTTCAGTCACTGTCTGTAGTGATTTTGGAGCCTGAGAAAATAAAATTCGTCACAGTTTCCACTATTTCCTTATCTATTTGTTGTGAAGTGATGGAACCAGATGCCATGATCTTCGTTTTTTGAATGTTGAGTTTTAAGCCAGAATTTTCATTCTCCTCTTTTACCTTCACCAGGAAGCTCTTTAGTTCTTCTTTGCTTTCTGCCATTAGCGTAGTATCATCACCACATCTAAGGTTGTTGATATTTCTTCCAGCAATCTTGATTCCATCTTGTGCTTCATCTAGCTTGGCATTTCACATCATGTACTCTGCATATAAGTTAAATAAGCAGGATGACAATACAGTCTCGATATACTCCTTTCCCAATTTGGAACCAGTCCATTGTTTCATGTCTGGTTCTAACTGTTGCTTCTTGACCTGCATACAGATTTCTCAAGAGGCAGGTAAGATGGTCTGGTATTTCTATCACTTGAAGAACTTTCCATAGTTTGTTGTGATCCACACAATCAAAGGCTTTACCATTGTCAATGAAGCAGAAGTAGATGTTTTTCTGGAACTTTCTTGCTTTTACAATGATACAACAGTTGTTGGCAATTTGATCTCTGAATTCATCTTTTTCTAAATCCAGTTTGTACATCTGGAAGTTTTTGGTTCACATACTGCTGAAGCCTGGCTTGAAGGATTTTATGCACAGTCTTGCTAGTAGAGGAAATGAGTTCAACTATATGATAATTCTAGACCTTAAGATGTCCTTTTCATTATAGGGAACTGGAATGCAAAAGTATGAAGTCAAGAAACATTTGGAGTAACAGGCAGATTTGGCCTTGGAATATGGAATGAAGCAGGGCAAAGGCTAATAGAGTTTTGCCAAGAGAAAGCACTGGTCAGAGCAAACACCCTCTTCCAACAACACAAGAGAAGACTCTACACATGGACATCACCAGATGGCCAACACCGAAATCAGATTGATTATATTCTTTGCAGCCAAAGATGGAGAAGCTCTATACAGTCAACAAAAACAAGACCAGGAGCTGACTGTGGCTCAGATCATGAACGCCTTATTGCCAAATTCAGACTTAAATTGAAGAAAGTAGGGAAAACCACTAGACCATTCAGATATCACCTAAATCAAATTGTTTATGATTATACAGTGGAAGTGAGAAATAGATTTAAGGGACTAGATCTAATAGATAGAGTGCCTGATGAACTATGGAATGAGGTTCGTGACATGGTACAGGAGACAGGGATCAAGACCATCCCCATGGAAAGGAAATGCAAAAAAGCAAAATGGCTGTCTGGGGAGGCCTTGCAAATAGCTGTGAAAGAAGAAAAGTGAAAAGCAAAGGAGAAAAGGAAAGATATAAGGATCTGAATGCAGAGTTCCAAAGAATAGCAAGAAGAGATAAGAAAGCCTTCCTCAGCGATCAATGCAAAGAAATAGAGGAACAGAATGGGAAAGACTAGAGATCTCTTCAAGAAAATTAGAGATACCAAGGGAATATTTCATGCAACGATGGGCTCAATAAAGGACAGAAATGGTATGGACCCAACAGAAGCAGAAGATATTAAGAAGAGGTGGCAAGAATACACAGAATAACTGTACAAAAAAGATCTTCATGACCCAGATAATCACGATGGTGTGATCACTCATCGAGAACCAGACATCCTGGAATGTGAAGTCAAGTGGGCCTTAGAAAGCATCACTACGAACAAAGCTAGTGGAGGTGAGGGAATTCCAGTTGAGCTATTTCAAATCCTGAAACATGATGCTGTGAAAGTGACACACACAATATGCCAACAAATTTGGAAAACTCAGCAGCGGCCACAGGACTGGAAAAGGTCTGTTATCATTCCAATCCCAAAGAAAGGCAATGCCAAAGAATGCTCAAACTACTTCACAATTGCACTCATCTCACATGCTAGTAAAATAATGCTCAAAATTCTCCAAGCCAGACTTCAGCAATACATGAACTGTGAACTCCCTGATGTTCAAGCTGGTTTTATAAAAGGGAGAGGAATCAGAGATCAAATTGCCAACATCCGCTGGATCATGGAAAAAGCAAGAGAGTTCCAGAAAAACACCTACTTCTGCTTTATTGACTATTCCAAAGCCTTTGACTGTGGATCCCAATAAACTGTTGAGAATTCTGAAAGAGATGGGAATACCAGACCACCTGACCTGCCTCTTGAGAAATCTGTATGCAGGTCAGGAAGCAACAGTAAGAACTGGACATGGAACAACAGACTGGTTCCAAATAGGAAAAGAAGTACGTCAAGGCTGTATATTGTCACCCTGCTTATTTAACTTATATGCACAGTACATCATGAGAAATGCTGGACTGGAAGAAACAAACTGGAATCAAGATTGCCGGGAGAAATATCAATAACCTCAGATAGGCAGATGACGCCACCCTTGTGGCAGAAAGTGAAGAGGAACTAAAAAGCCTCTTGATGAAAGTGAAAGAGGAGAGTGAAAAAGTTGGCTTAAAGCTCAACATTCAGAAAACGAAGATCATGGCATCCGGCCCCATCACTCAATGGCAAATAGATGCGGAAACAGTGGAAACAGTGTCAGACTTTATTTTTTTGGGCTCCAAAATCACTGCAGATGGTGATTGCAGCAATGAAATTAAAAGACGCTTACTCCTTGGAAGAAAAGTTATGACCAACCTAAATAGCATATTCAAAAGCAGAGACATTACTTTGCCGATTAAGGTCCGTCTAGTCAAGGCTATGGTTTTTCCAGTGGTCATGTATGGATGTGAGAGTTGGACTGTGAAGAAGGCTGAGTGCCGAAGAATTGATGCTTTTGAACTGTGGCGTTGGAGAAGACTCTTGAGAGTCCCTTGGACTGCAAGGAGATCCAACCAGTCCATTGTAAAGGAGATCAGCCCTGGGATTTCTTTGGAAGGAATGATGTTAAAGCTGAAAATCCAGTACTTTGGCCACCTCATGCGAAGAGTTGACTCATTGGAAAAGACTCTGATGCTGGGAGGGATTGGGGGCAGGAGGAGAAGGGGACAGACGATGAGATGGCTGGATGGCATCACTGACTCGATGGACATGAATCTAAGTGAACTCCGGGAGTTGGTGATGGACAGGGAAGCCTGGCGTGCTGTGATTCATGGGGTCGCAAGGAGTCGGACATGACTGGGGGACTGAACTGAAATGATATGATAATTTGAGCATTCTTTGGCATTGCCTTTATTTGGGATTGGAGTGAAAACTGACCTTTTCCAGTCCGTTGTCCACTGCTGAGTTTTCCAAATTTACTGGCGTATTGAGTGCAGCTCTTCAGCAGCAGCATATTTCAGGATTTCATTTCTGAGTTCAGGGTAATGCTTAAAGTTTCCATTGTTAAGTATAATATTTAAAATTAGCTTTCTCATTATATTTAAATGGAATTTTAAAAATTCTATTGATTGATTTCTAATAGTTTTAAGAGGAATTCATGTTGAATTTCATCAAACAACTTTTTGTTTAGCAATTCAGGTGGTAAAATGACTTGAAAACTTATTTTTTGAGTAAGAACAGTTGCAGCATTGAGTGAATTCCAGCTTTTTATGCAAATCTTATAGTTTGAAATACAAGTAAATGGTATTTTCTTTTTATAGGTTACTAGATTTGATATACTAATATTTAAAACTTTTGCATTTATAGGGATATTTGTTTCAAATTCCTCATCTTTAATGATATTTGAGCAACAGATTATTTCAAACAATGACTTTAAAGTCTTTCTTCTCTGATTTATGACCTTTACTTAAGATTGCTGTTACTTCTACCTTTAAATATGAAGTCATTCTCCAATAAAACCAAATGATTAGGTCAGGAGAGTAGAGCCCTCATAAATGGAATTCATGCCCTTATAAAAGCAACCTCAGAGCTTCCATATCCTTTCTGCCATGTGAGGACACAGTGAGAAGATAGATGTCTCTGAACCAGGTAGCAGGCCCTCAGCAGACACTCACTATGCCAGTGACTTGGTCTTAGACTTCTCAACATGAAGATCTGTGAGACATAAGTTTATGTTGTTTATAAGCCACACTATCATACTTTTTGTTCAAACAGACTAAGATACTCATTGAGAAGTATGTCATAAGTTTCTCAGTATGATTATAGATTTAACTATTTAACAACTGTGAAACTGCATTCTCATGTGCATAGAAATTTAGAATTGTTAATATTCCTGGTGAATTAATTATAACTGTTATTGAGGTATCTTTCTATAATACTTCTTCACTTAAAGTTACTGTTTGATATTAATATAGATTTTCTAGATTAGTACTTGTACTGTCATTTACCTTCAGACTTTTTGAGCTCAAGTGGAAAATCTGTGATGTGCAGAGTTTAAGCTTACTTTTCTTTGCCTCCTCATTCCTGAGATCTTATTTCTATGTCCTATCTTTATTGGCAGCTATTACCTCCAGTATTGCTTATTTTGTCATCTGAAATATCCAAAAATTATTCTGACTCTGACTCTAAGCATTTGCCTTTTGCAGCAGATTTGTTGAAGAATCAGCAAATCTGCTTAGAGAAGAAGCAGATGTAAGATGTCAGTTCATCTCTCTGTGATTCCTCAATATCTGGAATCCCGATTCCTCAAGTTCTGTGAAATTCATCAGTTCCTTTATGTCTCTCTCTCTCTTTTTTCCCATTTTTCCAGGTTTTCTTATGGTTCTTGCTTAGACTATTTGTCTGGTGCAAGCAATTCTATTATGGTCAGAAGTGTTATGGTAATCATTTAAATATATATATATTCCATCAGCCCTCTGTTCAAAACATTCACATCACACTTAAAGTCAAGTTATTACCAAAGCATGAGTTCCCCGAATTCATCTCCACTTCACTCTTCATTGAGTTTCAACTATTTTGACCTTTTGCTACTATTTTTGATATTCTAAGATTAGCACATGCTACTTGTACTTCCTGGAATATTCTTGCCCAAATATTAGGATTGCTCTTTCCTTCTCTATATTTAGTTCTCCACTCTAAAGCCATTTTATCCAAAGTGTTCTGCATCAGTCCATGTCCTCCTGATTCTGTTTTTTCTTTTTTTTGTCTTGATAACCCTTCCCCATCGTAATAATACATATTTGTATTTATATGGGGTTTGTGTTTTTCTCTCTTCAGTAGATTATGTATTCCATGAAAACAGGGACCTTGTCTGCTTTGATCACTGCTCAGTATCCAGCATTTGCAGTACTCCTGATAGTATATACAGGTATTTAATAAGTATTTGTATATTATGTCAGTTCATGCTTATAATCTTGTTTTGCTTATCCAGAAAATTTTACTTTCTCTCTGGGTATGTAAGAATAGATCAATGAGGAAATCCTACAATCTTAATTAAAAATAGGGAAAGGAAACAAACACAAAACCCCCAAGAACAAAAACAACAACCCCAAAACTAATAAACAGACAAACAATCTTTACCTAAGATATGATAGAAATTCTGGTCTATAGATACTTCAATTAAATTTTGAGTTCCTGAAAAAAATAGTGTCAGGACGTCCTAGATTCTACCAGTCATATATGTGGTAGTTTGAATTTTGTAGGAAAAAGTACATTTAAGTGAAATCATACACTATTTTTCTTTCTCTGACTTATTTCACTTAGCATGATCCCTCTAGGTATATCCATGTTATCATAAATGGCAAGGTTTCATTCTTTATAATGGCTGAATAATGTTCAATTGGATACATATGTCATATCTTCTTTATCCATTTGTCTATTGATGGGCATTTAGGTTGCATCCATATCTTGGCTATTGTAAATAATGCTACAGTGGACATAAGGGTGCATATATTTTTTAATCTAAAAATGAATAAACATAGCTAAAAAGAAACTGAGTCATGGATACGAATAATAGAACAGATCACTGCTAGAGGGAAAGAAGTTAGGGAGAAGAGAAAATGAATGAGGGAGATTAAGAGGTACAAACTTTCAGTTACAAAATAAATCAGTTATAGCTATGAAATATACAGTGTGGAGAATATAGTCGATAATGACATAATGCTTTTTATAGTGACAAATGCCAACTGGTGACTTACTTTGGTGATCATTTTGAAACAGATAGCAATCTTCAGTGGCTCAGCAGTAAAGAATCTATCTGCAATGCAAGAGATGCAATTTGATTGCTGAATCAGGAAGATCTCCTGGAGATCAGGAGAAGAAAATGGCCACTCACCCCAGTATTCTTTCCTGGGAAATCCCATGAATAGAGGAGCCTGGTGGGTTACAGTACACGGTGACACAAGAGTTGGATGCAATTTAGTGACTAAACCACCCTGTTATGTAATGCCCTGTTATGTTGTAGGCCAGTTATACTTGAAAAACAAACAAATAAATTCATGAGAAAAGATGACTCATGGCGAGGGTGGGAAGAGGGGAAATTGGATGAAAGCAGTCAGGAGATACACACATCCAATTATGAGATAAATAAATACTAGGGGTGTAATGTACAGCATAATAAATATAATTAATATTGCTGTGCATTATAGATGAAAGTTGCTAAGAGAGTAAATCCTAAGAATTTTCATCATAAAAAATCTTTTTTTCCTATTTCTTTACTGTTGTATCCTTAGAAGATGGTGGATGTTCACTAAATTAATTGTGATGATTGCATGATATGTGTAACTCAAAGCATTATGTGCATGCATGCTGTCACCTCAGTCATATCCGACTCTTTGAGACCTTATGGACTATAACCACCAGGCTCCTTTGTTCACGGGATTCTCCAAGCAACAATACTGGAATGGGTTGCCTTTTCCAGGGGATTGTCTCAACCCAGAGATTGAACCCACATCTCTTACATGTCCTGCCTCGGCAGGCGGGTTCTTTACCACTAGCACCACCTGGGAAACACAAACCATTGTGCTACAACTTAAACTTTTACAATGTTGTATGTCAATTATATCTCAATAAAACTGAAACAGAAAGACATTTAAAAGTTATAAGATGTGAGGCGTGAAGCACAACTCTACAGAAAATAGATACTATTGTATATAGTTATAGAAAAAATAGTTATCAGAATTATTTGTAAAACTGAAGACATCTTTACATAATGTTCAGAATGGATTTTTTCAGCATAGACATTAAAAGCCAAGAGTTAATAGATGGTGCATATGCACAAAGATTGAATACAGAATACTCTCTTAAGTTCAAGAAAGACAATGGTGAAATCATTTTACTAGAGGAGGGGTAGAGGGAATTCCCATGGAAAAAAAAATTATTAGGATGATGTATAGGCATGTATTATAGGCTGAATTGTGTCCCTCTAAAATTCACATAACGAATTCTTAACCCGCAATATGTGATTCAGCATGTGACTGAACTGGGAGACAGACTCTTTAAAGTGATAATTAAAGTTAAAGGAGGTCATTAGAGAGGGCCCTAAAGCAATATGACTGGTGTCCTTTTAAGGTGAAGAGATTAGGATAGAATACAGGAACAGAGGGAAGATCACATGAAACATGGGGAGAAGATGGACATGTACATGCCAAGGAGGGAGGCCTTCGGGAGAAATCAACACTACTGACACCTTGATCTTGAACTTTCAGCCTCCAGAGGGAGAGAAAATAAATTTCTGCTGTTTAAGTCACGCAGTCTAGGGTACTTTGTTTTTCAGCCTTAGCAAGGTAGCGTATCATGTTTTCAGGGTATGAGGAACACCTAGAAGAAGAAAGATGAAAAAAGCAGTGTAGAAATGGAGGCAATTTTTGTAGCAAAGACAGAAAAGAAGTAGAGAACTGTTTCTCATGGTAGATTCAGTTCAGTTCAGTTCAGTCGCTCAGTCGTGTCTGACTCTGCCACCCCTTGAATTGCAGCACGCCAGGCCTCCCTGTCCATCACCAACTCCCTGAGTTCACTCAGACTCACATCCATCAAGTCAGTGATGCCATCCAGCCATCTCATCTTCTGTCATCCCCTTCTCTTCCTGCCCCCAATCCCTCCCAGCATCAGAGTCTTTTCCAATGAGTCAACTCTTCGCATGAGGTGGCCAAAGTACTGGAGTTTCAGCTTTAGTATCATTCTTTCCAAAGAACACCCAGGACTGATCTCCTTTAGAATGGACTGGTTGGATCTCCTTGCAGTCCAAGGGACTCTCAAGAGTCTTCTCCAACACCACAGTTCAAAAGCATCAATTCTTTGGCACTCAGTTTAGTGAGGTATTAATAGAAACTGGGGAACTTGTTTATTCATTCTTATCGTGATGATTTTTTTAGCAAAGGTAGTTAACATCCATGTCAATACACAGACTAAATTTCAGTTGTATGTCTCAGGTTTATTTCCAAGACTTAACAACTTACTCAAGAAGTTTGGACTCTAAACTTTCTGACATGTATATGGATGTATCCACAGGGGAATTTCTTTTGTCACTGAAGACCCCTCGGTTACTTCCAACTCAAGTACATTATTATTACATATGTATCTTTAAGTAGGAAATATGATCAATGATACTGAACTGACATTTTTAACAGTTATATATATTTGCAGAAGGAGATTTTTACAAATCTAAAGTTAACAATATGAGTGTGAAGTAATAAGAAAGCAGAAGGAAAAACAGAAAGTGGATAATTGAAATAAATTCAGTAAACGTTAGCAGTTCCTAAACTGACACCACTATAACAACAAACAAACAGATTTCTAGGTGTTACCAGATTTTAGAAGACAGCCAGAAAATAATAGCCAAATAGAAGCAAAGAATATGAAATATTTTAGAAAGAAAATGCTCTAGCTTTGTGTTTTCTTAAAAGAAGGTAAAAAAAAATCTGAAAATCTGAGTATTTGGGTCAACCTGGATCATTTTTGCATGGGTTAGTACTGTGTGGACCAGAACCCTCAGTCTTAGCCATGGGTTAAATGTCATCTGCATCAACTGAGTTTAAATCTGGACATCATCATTACACACAGGTGCAGATTCATTAGATGTCTAGTTGCAAGTCATACCATAATATTCCTTTTGTCATATGGATTATTCAGGAATATTTGATTATGACTTCAGAGCTCTTAAAATCCCTATCTTATTATAAATTGTACGTTCCAAAATTAAGATGTTTTCTCCCCTTAATATTTACTTTCCACACTGCTGATTTATATTTACTGACCTATTAAACTAGGCAGATGTGCCATTGGTTTTTGAATAATTACTTTTGTAGGAAAAACTTCATTGTTTACAGAAATGTTTGAAAAATACTATCTGTCTTTCTAATTACTAGCAATTTGTATCAGCTAGGAATTCCAAGTTCAAAGTTGCCTAACATTCACTTCTGTTTTGTTTCTGCGTCTTATAGAATTTTGACTTCTCTGTCTTTTGCAGGTGATGGTATTTAGATTTCAGAATACACAAGAGGGTTTTGTAATTCTCTGCAGGTAGCAAATCTCTAGCCACTGATGTTTGTGTCATTTTGCGAGACTCTGAGGTACAGCAATGCTAGAGTCTACCAATAGATTACAAAGACTTCAGATTAAAATGACTTCAGATTCTGATGAAGGCGAAGTTAATACTTTGAATCTGCTTATGTTAGAGATAGCCTGTAGTTTAACATAAATATTACATTTTGAAAATGAACAAAAACACTTAGTTGATTGTAGTAGCACTTGGAATGGTGGATTCATGTATATATATGTAATATTGAATTAAAGAAAAGACCCTAATCATCTGAGTATAAACATTGAAAATGGTGCAAAATGAAGAAAGCAGGGGTGGGGGTGCATAAAACAGACACTTGAGAAATTTTTCAAGCATGATTCTTTGTCTTCCTTAACTCCGATTTAAACGTTGCTTAGCAACAGTGGCAGTAACAGCTGGGACACCCTTGATCTTGTTGTGTAAACTATTAAAAATAGGTGATGGAAAGTGGCACCATGGAAACAATGACTCTACTGAAGCAGGTGTCTGTAATGCTGCTTTTCAATTTAATGTTGGAGGTGTAAATTACAAAAGAAGAAAGAAACTGATCTTTAATTCTCTTGGACTTTGATAACAGATCTATTTCTTGATTTTGTATTGTTCTTGCAATTTCCCAAAAACATTGGTTCAGTAAATTGTTGATATTTTAGTTGATTACTTGATATTGTATTTATATTTCTAAAATCATTTCAAAATAGATGAATACAATTCTAAAGTCTTTTAGAAAACATTCCATTTTCTAAATAACTGAGTTTTCATGGAATCTAGATTCTAAGTATCCATTTAACATGAATCAATAAAATGTGCTATATAATTGTTATTGTGCATGGATCTATCAGATTTCTCATTTATTAATGTTATTTTTCAAAGGCTGATTATCCCGTTGTTTATTTTAGGTTGATAGGAATCACTCTTGAATAATTCTTGGATCTTGTTTAAATGTTTTAAATAATAATATAAACATACTCCTATTATCTATTTCTCATGGACTTAGTCCCTTATATTGATAAAGACAGCAATAAACAATGCCTCAGTTCTTCCTTTCAGACAGCTTTGTAGGATGCCATACTTGATGACCTAGGCTGTCAGTATAAACCTCGATGTTGGTCAGAGTGGAGAGGGCACTGTTCCAGCAATGTCACCTAAATCAAGCTTTTCTTGTCTTTCTAGTCAACTTGTTTTTCCAGATATTCAATTTATGTACCCTTAAAAAAGGAATAAATGTTAAGAGATTATGTTTTAGAGAATTTAAATAAAACATTTAATGATTGCAAGATCATTTTATTCTTATTTCACAGATAGGAAACTGAATGCCTGAAAGGTATTCATTTTAACAAAGGACAGACTGAAATTTATAAGGTAATATATCTAATTAGTGATTAAAACTGAGATTTGAACCAATGTTCTTTCCAGTGTATTAGGGTGCTAAATTTAGCCTCTTATACTACAGATTTTAGAACCTTGGGAACATTTGATAGTTATTGAATAATATGTAAGTGAGAGTACATTTCATGGAAACTTTTACTCATTTTAGTGTGAACTCATGCATCAAATCTTTATCTTCATAAAACCAAATATGCATAAATAAAAAATATTAAGAAAAGCATATCTTATTCAAACACAAGAGAACCCATTGGAACTAAATTGAGAAGAAACACAAAGCAGTGAGTGATGCTGCTTTCTTGTCTTCTGATTCCTAAGTTTGGAAGCAGGTAGAGTGGTAGGAAGTTTGGATTTAGCAGAACAATGGCAAAAAATAATTATTCTATTTTAGATAGGTGTTTGGAGCCATGCTTAGTGTTTGAAATCAGATTATACAGTAAGACTCTTTTCACCAAAAAGAAATTAAAACTCATTGCCTATGAGTATGGTCTATATAATCCCCATAAAAATCCATTAAAAATGGAGTAGAACTGATCATTTCAGCAAAGTTTCTACGTGAACTATTACTGTTGAACATTCATAAAATTAAAACAAATTAGGAAGTGAAGTATAGTGTGTGCAAATACATTTCAGTGATAAAGCACAAGAATAGGGAGATAAATATATTTCAAATCTTGTATAAAGAAAATGATGAAACATTATTGAAGACCTTTAAAAGGTCATAAATAAAAAGAAAATATGATTTTATAGAAAGTCAGAATCAGTACTAGAAGTATAGCTATTCTAAAAATAGCTATAAATTAAATAGAATTCCAGTTAGCCTCTCAATAGGATTTTTCCTGGAAAAAGCTGACATTCCTAAATCATACAGAAGTGTGAATGATCACTAGCTGCCAAGGTGATTTTGTAGAAAGGACATGGTATGTATAATGACCCTGCTTTAACCTGTATCAAGGGAATTCTGGTTTGACTTTTTATCAAAAGAAGTGCAAACTATCAGAAAAGTTATTTGATGAACATAATTCTCAAATTATTAAAAAATATCACTGAACCCTTAATTATATTTTAAGCTATTCATTGAAGTTGTCAGGGGAGTTAAATTTAGATAGTAAGACAGACTGGCTTGGCAAAATTTAAGCGAGCTGTCTATTCTATTGCTGCTTATTCCTATCATATTGTAAAAGAAAAATTCAACAATTTTTTAGATACTAATTTTAAACTCATTTTGAAGAAACAATAATATAATAATGATAATACATTCCTCTGAACTGTTTTGAAAAATATTGGAATATTATCCTGCCCCAATTGTGCAGGTGTTTCAGAAGAATCACTTTTGTTCTGTGTTACTATTTTCAAAGGTAACAATCCTATTAGTTTATGTAAATTTAAAGGACATTTGCAACTTCTGATTTTCTATTTCTCACGTAGGCAGAATCTCTATTTTTTAAGTTACCTAGGGAAATCTGGCTCAAATCCTTTCTTTCTTATTCTTTTTGACTGAAGTGTAGTTGATTTACAGTACTTTGTTAGTTTCAGGTATACAGCAAAATGATTCTGTTTATCTCTCTATATACATATATATTTTATATATATATATATATTCTTTTTAAGTTTGTTTTCAATTATGGGTTATTATTGTAAGATATTGAATATAGTGCCCTGTACTAAACAGCAAATCCTTATAGTTTACCTATTTTATATATGATGATGTGTATCTGTTAATCTCATACTCCTAATTTATTACCCCTCTCCTCTTTGTACCCATGTTTGTTTTCTATGTCTGTGAGTCTGTTTCTACAGTTTATTTTATTTTAATATAAATTTATTTATTTTAATTAGAGGCTAATTACTTTACAATATTGTAGTGGTTTTGCCATACATTGACATGAATCTGCCATGGGTGTACATGTGTTCCCCATCCTGAACCCCCCTCCCACCTCCTTCCCTATCCCATCCATCTGGGTCATCCCAGTGCAACAGCCCCAAGCACCCTGTCTCATGCATCGAACCTGGACTGGCGATTCGTTTCACATATGATAATATACATGTTTCAATGCCATTTTCACAAATCATCCCACCCTCGACCTCTCCCACAGAGTCCGAAAGACTGTTCTATACATCTGTGTCTCTTTTGCTGTCTCACATATAGGGTTATCGTTACCATCTTTCTAAATTCCATATATACCCATTGCTGCTGCTGCTGCTGCTAAGTCGCTTCAGTCGTGTCCAACTCTGTGCAATCCCATAGATGCAAGCAACCGGGCTCCCCCATCCTTGGGATTCTCCAGACAAGAGTACTGGAGTGGGTTGCCATTTACTTCTCCAATGCATAAAAGTGAAAAGTGAAACTGAAGTCGCTCAGCCATGTCCAAATCTCAGCCACCCAGTGGACTGCAGCCTCCCAGGCTCCATGGCCCATAGGATTTTCCAGGCCAGAGTACTGGAGTAGGGTGCCATTGTCTTCTTCATATAATCATTAGAATACTATATTGGTGTTTTTCTTTCTGGCTTACTTCACTCTGTATAATAGGCTCCAGTTTCATCCACCTCATTAGAATTGATTCAAATGTATTTTTTAATGGCTGAGTAATATTCCATTTTGTATATGTACCACAGCTTTCTTATCCATTCATCTGCTGATGGACATCTAGGTTGCTTTCATGTCTTGGCAATTGTAAACAGTGCTGCAATGAACATTGGGGTACACGTGTCTCTTTCAATTCTGGTTTCCTCGGTATGTATGTCCAGCAATGGGATTGCTGGGTCATATGGCAGTTCTGTTTCCAGATTTTTAAGGAATCTCCACACTTTTCTCCATAGTGGCTGAACTAGTTTGCATTCCCACCGACAGTGTAAGAGTGTTCCCTTTTCTTCACACCCTCTCCAGCATTTATTGCTTGTAGACTTTTGGATAGCAGCCATTGTGACTGGCGTGAAATGGTACCTCATTGTGGGTTTTTTTTTGTTTGTTTGTCGTTGTTGTTTTTTTGCATTTCTCTGATAATGAGTGATGCTGAACATCTTTTCATGTGTCTGTTGACCATTTGTATGGCTTCTTTGGAGAAATGTCTGTTTAGTTCTTTGGCCCATTTTTTGATTGGGTCATTTATTTTTCTGGAATTGAGCTGCAGGAGTTGCTTGTATATTTTTGAGATTAATTCTTTGTCAGTTGCTTCGTTTGCTAATATTTTCTCCCATTCTGAAGGCTGTCTTTTCACCTTGATTATAGTTTCCTTCATTTTGCAAAAGCTTTTAAGTTTAATTAGGTCACAGTTGTTTATTTTTGCTTTTATTTCCAATATTCTGGGAGGTGGGTCATAGAGGATCCTGTTGTGATTTATGTTGGAGAGTGTTTTGCCTATGTTTTCCTCTAGGAGTTTTATAGTTTCTGGTCTTACATTTGGATCTTTAATCCATTTTGAGTTTATTATTGTGTATGGTGTTAGAAAGCATTCTAGGTTAATTTTTTTACAAGTGGTTGACCAGTTTTCTCAGCACCACTTGTTAAAGAGATTGTCTTTTCTCCATTGCATATTCTTGTCTTCTTTGTCAAAGATAAGGTGTTCATCCATAGGTGCATGGATTTATCTCTGAGATTTCTATTTTGGCCTTTGATCTATATTTCTGTCTTTGTGCTAGTACCATACTGACTTGATGATTGTGACTTTGCTGTAGGGCCTGAAGTCAGGCAGGTTATTTCCTCCAGTTCCATCTTCTTTCTCAAGATTGCTTTGTCTATTTGAGGTTTTTGGTATTTCCATGCAAATTGTGAAATTATTTGTTCTAGTTCTGTAACAAATACCTTTGGTAGCTTGATAAGGAATGCATTGAATCTATAGATTGCTTTCGGTAGTATACTCATTATCACTATATGTTTCTTCCAATCCATGAACATGATATATTTCTCCATATATTTGTGTCCTCTTTGATTTCTTTCACCAGTGTTTTATAATTTTCTATATAGAGGTCTTTAGTTTCCTTAGTTCAGTTCAGTTCAGTCGCTCAGTCATGTCCGACTCTTTGCGACCCCATGAATCGCAGCACGCCAGGCCTCCCTGTCCATCACCAACTCCCGGAGTTCCCTCAGACTCACGTCCATCGAGTCAGTGATGTCATCCAGCCATCTCATCCTCTGTTGTCCCCTTCTGCTCCTGCCCCCAATCCCTCCCAGCATCCAAGTGTTTTCCAATGAGTCAACCCTTCGCATGAGGTGGCCAAAGTATGGGAGTTGCAGCTTTAGCATCATTCCTTCCAAAGAACACCCAGGGCTGATCTCCTTTAGAATGGACTGATTGGATCCCCTTGCAGTCCAAGGGACTCTCAAGAGTCTTCTCCAACACCACAGTTCAAAAGCATCAGTTCTTCGGCGCTCAGCCTTCTTCACAGTCCAACTCTCACATCCATACATGACTCCTGGAAAAACCATAGCCTTGACTAGATGGACCTTAGTCGGCAAAGTAATGTCGCTGCTTTTGAATATGCTATCTAGGTTGGTCATAAATTTTCTTCCAAGGAGTAAGCATCTTTTAATTTCATGGCTGCAGTCACCATATGCAGTGATATTGGAGCACCCAAAAATAATGTCTGACACTGTTTCCCCATCTATTTGCCATGAAGTGATGGGACCGGATGCCATGATCTTCATTTTCTGAATATTGAACTTTAAGCCAACTTTTTCACTCTCCTCTTTCACTTTCTTCAAGAGGCTTTTTAGTTTCTCTTCACTTTCTGCCATAAGAGTGGTGTCATCTGCATATCTGAGGTTATTGATATTTCTCCCAGAAATCTTGATTCCAGCTTGTGTTTCTTCCAGTCCAGCATTTCTCATGATATACTCTGCATACAAGTTAAATAAGCAGGGTGACAATATACAGCCTTGACATACTCCTTTTCCTATTTGGAACCGGTCTGTTGTTCCCTGTCCAGTTCTAGCTGTTGCTTCCTGGCCTGCATACAGATTTCTCAAGAGGCAAGTCAGGTGGTCTGGTATTCCCATCTCTTTAAGAATTTTCCATGGTTTATTGTGATCCACACAGTCAAAGGCTTTGGCATAGACAATAAAGCAGAAGTAGGTGTTTTTCTGGAACTCTCTTGCTTTTTCCGTGATCCAGAGGATATTTACATTTTGATCTCTGGTTCTTCTGCCTTTTCTAAAACCAGCTTGAACATCTGGAAATTCATGGTTCATGTATTGCTAAAGCCTGGGTTGGAGAATTTTTAGCATTTCTTTACTAGCATGTGAGGTGAGTGCAATTGTGCGGTAATTTGAGCATTCTTTGGCATTGCCTTTCTTTGGGATTAGAATGAAAACTGATTTTTCCAGTCCTGTGGCCACTGCTGAGTTTTCCAAATTTGTTGGCATATTGAGTGCAGCACTTTAACAGCATCATCTTTCAGGATTTGAAATAGCTCAATTGGAATTCCATCACCTCCACTAGGTTTGTTGGTAGTGATGCTTTCTAAGGCCCACTTGACTTCACATTCCAGGATGTCTGGTTCTCGATGAGTGATCACACCATCGTGATTATCTGGGTCATGAAGATCTTTTTTGTACAGTTCTTCTGTGTATTCTTGCTACCTCTTCTTAATATCTTCTGCTTCTGTTAGGTCCATACCATTTCTGTCCTTTATCGAGACCATCTTTGCATGAAATATTCCCTTGGTATCTCTAATTTTCTTGAAGAGATCTCTAGTCTTTCCCATTTTATTCTTTTCCTCTATTTCTTTGCATTGATCACTGAGGAAGGCTTTCTTATCTCTCCTTGCTATCCTTTGGAACTCTGCATTCAGATGCTTATATCTTTCCTTTTCTCCTTTGCTTTTCACCTCTCTTCTTTTCACAGCTATTTGTAAGGCCTCCCCAAACAGCCATTTTGCTTTTTTGCATTTTTTTTCCATGGGGATGGTCTTGATCCCTGTCTCCTGTACAATGTCACGAACTTTATTCCATAGTTCATCAGGCACTCTATCTATCAGATCTTGTCCCTTAAATCTATTTCTCACTTCCACTGTATAATCATAAACAATTTGATTTAGGTGATATCTGAACGGTCTAGTGGTTTTCCCTACTTTCTTCAATTTAAGTCTAAATTTTGCCATAAGGCGTTCATGATCTGAGCCACAGTCAGCTCCTGGTCTTGTTTTTGTTGACTGTATAGAGCTTCTCCATCTTTGGCTGCAAAGAATATAATCAATCTGATTTCGGTGTTGACCATCTAGTGATGTCCATGTGTAGAGTCTTCTCTTGTGTTGTTGGAAGAAGGTGTTTGCTATGACCAGTGCATTCTCTTGGCAAAACTCTATTAGTCTTTGTCCTGCTTCATTCCACATTCCAAGGCCAAATTGGCCTGTTACTCCAGGTGTTTCTTAACTTCCTACTTTTGCATTCCAGTCCCTTATTATGAAAAGGACATCTTTTTTGGGTGTTAGATATATTCCTAAGTATTTTATTCTTTTCATTGCAGTGGTGATTGAATTGTTTCCTTAATTTCTCTTTTTGTTTTCTCATTGTTAGTGTATAGGAATGCAAGGGATTTCTCTGTGTTAATTTTATATCCCACAACTTTAAATAAGTTTGTTTCTATTATTTTATACATTCCAGATATAAGTGATAGCATATATTTGTCTTTTGCTCTGTGGTTTACTTCACTTAGTATGATAATCTCTGAGGAAAGTAAAAGTTTTCGTCACTCAGTATCTGACTCTTTGTGACCCCATGGACTATAGCATACCAGACTTCTCTACCCATGAAATTCTCTAGGAAAAATGCTGGATCAGGTAGCCATTCCCGTCTCTGGGTATCTTCCCTACCCAGGGATTGAACCCAGGTCTCCCACATTGCAATCAGATTCTTTTCACTCTGAGTCACCTGAGGAGGCCATAATAATCTCTAGGTCCATTTGTATTGCTGCAAATGGCAATATTTCATTCTTTTATTATGGCCAAGTAATAGTGTATTGTATATACATACCACATCTTTAACCATTCATCTGTTAATGGACACTTTGGTTGCTTCCATGTCCTGACTATCACAAATATTAATGCTGTGATCATTAGGGTGCATTTATCTTTCCAAATTGGGGCTTCCCTGATAGCTCAGTTGGTAAAGAATCCACCAGCAATGCAGGAGACCCTGGTTCAATTCCTGGGTTGGGAAGATCCGCTGGAGAAGGGATAGGCTGCCCACTCCAGTATTCTTGGGCTTCCCTTGTGGCTCAGCTGGTAAAGAGTCCACCTGCAGTGTGGGAGACCTGTCTCCCACACTGCAGGTGGACTCTTTCTGGACTCATTCTGGCCTGAAATAGTCTATGGATTCAAAATGAACTCAGCAAGGTGGCAAGATATCAGTTTAATATAAAGAAGTATATTGCATTTCTTTATAGTAACAGTGAAATAACAGAAAATGTTTTTAAAGAAAAATCCATTTTAAAAGCACAATAAAATAACCAGGAATAAATCCTAGCCAAGGAGTGGAAGACCTATATGCTGTGAGGAAAAAAACATTGATAAAGAAAATTGAAGATGATTCAAAGAAATGGAAACATGTCCCATCCTCTTGTTTTGGAAGAATTAATTTGATTAAAATGGCCATACTACCCAAAGCAAACTGGAGATTTAACCCAATCCCTATCAAATTACCTATGCCATTTTTTCATAGAACTAGAACAATCCTACAATTTATATGGACCCACAAATGACTCCAAATTGCCAAAGAAATTCTGAAGAAAAAGAACAAATCTGGAGACAATACCACAAAGCTACAGTAATCAAAACAGCTTGGTATTGGCACAAAAAGCAGACACACAGATCAATGGAACAGAATAGAGAGCCCTAAAATAAACCTGCACACCTAAGATTATTTAATTTTTGACAGATGAGGCAAGAATATACAGTGGAGAAAAGACAGTATCTTCAGCAAATGGTATTTGCACAACTGGACAACTTCATGCAAGTCAATGAAGATATAACATTCCCTCACACTGTACACAAAAATAAAGTCAAAATGATGTCATAAAACTCCTAAAAGAGAACATAGGCAAAACATTCTCTGACATAAATCATAGCAATGTTTTTACTTAGGTCAGTCTCCCAAAGCAAAAGAAATAAAATAAAAAATAAACAAATGAGATCTAATCAAACTTAAAAACTTTTTCACAGAAAGGAAACAATAAACAAAAGAAAAAGCCAACCAAAGCCTGGGAGAAAATATTTACAGGTGATGTGACTGACAAGTCGTTAATTTCCAAAATATCCAAGCAGCTTATATAGCTCAATATAAAAAAAAAAAGCCCAATTAAAAATTGACAGAAAATCTAAATTGACATTTCTTCAGAGAAGACATACAGATGTCCAAGAGGCATTTGAAAGGATACTTAAAATAGCTAATTATTAGAGAAATGCAAATCAAAACTACAATGAAGTATGACTTCACACCAGTTAGAATGGCTATCATTAAAATGTCTACAAATAATAAATGTTCAACAGGGTGTAAAAAAAAGGGAACCCTCCTATACTGTTGGGGGAACATAATTGGTATAACTGCTACGGAAAACAGTAAGGAGGTTTCTTAAAAAACCAAAAGGAGAGCTAACGTGTGATATGGCAATCCCACTCCTGGGCATATATCCAGAAAAGATAAAAATTTGAATTTGAATCCTTTCTGATTAACCCATTATGAGTCTATGATCCACTTGATGTTTTTAATATATTAATGAGGGGTTTATTACCAAACTAGTTATTCAATTAATCTCAGCTAAATTTCTCTTCAAAAAGAGTCATCTCCTTGGGACTATGTTCCAATATGCAAAATACGTAATGATAAGCAACAAGCAAAGGAAAAAATTGTGCCTTTCAGTGTTACAAACGTGTTTTAAAAATATCAGTGGCTCCTATGATTGTTCATACACTTGAGGTGGACTTTTTATTAGGTTTTAACTACTATCGCATTTGATGTTGGGAAAGATTGAGGGCAGGAAGAGAACGGGGCAACAGAGGATGAGATGGTTGAGTGGCATCATCGACTCAACGGATATAGGTTTGAGCAAACTCCAGGAGATAGTGAAGAACAGGGAAGCCTGGCATGGGGTAGTACTTGGGGTCACATGGAGTTGGACACAACTGAGCATGAATAACAACAACTATCAAATTGCCTAGTTATATTCTTGAGCAAAAATTCAGAATTTTCTAGGGACTATTTTAATTGTTCCTGATAAAGTAGTGACTTTGTTTACAATTGACATAGGAATCTACTTTTGTGGGTGAGTCATTGCTAACTGAGTTTGGGAGCCAGGTTAGTTTGTTTCATATCCTAGACCAACCACTTATTAGCTATATAACATTGAGCACATTTTTATTCTTCAAATTTCTCATTGGCAACTGCTTCACATAGTTCTCATGAGGGTTAAATGAATTAGTACATATAAACCTCCTAGAAGGAGTGTTTGACACAGCCAGCGCTAGCTGGGTGTCAGCTGTGATGATCTGGTTGACTGAGCTGATGACCTACTCAAGCTCTAGGCATTCCCTTCAAAAGCACTTGAGATTTTTAGGATAAATATATGAAGTTTAATGAAATGAAATCAGAACCCTGTGGTCTAAATGCCAAATATTTATTTCATTGAAAGAGAGGGCTAATCTAGGTCTAAAATAGAAGAATAAATTTTAATCATGCCAAAGAAACCATTTTAAATTTAGCTTTTCTCTTTTAATTTGTCTAAAAATCTGTTGTTAATTTGTATCAATTCTTTATCACTATAAAATTCTAAACAGGTCAGCAAGACAAATAGACACACACATATATGAGAGTATGTTTACAATTGTGTCTGCTTACACCTTATGTATCTATATTTATACCAGGTTAATGATTAATATAATCTCTATTCATTTCCAAGGCAAACCATTCAATATCACAGTATTCCAAGTCTATGCCCCAACCAGTAACGCTGAAGAAGCTGAAGTTGAATGGTTCTATGCAGACTTATAAGACCTTTTAGAACTAACACCCAAAAAGATGTCCTTTTCATTATAGGGGACTAGAACACAAAAGTAGGAAGTCAAGAAACACCTGGGGTAACAGGAAAATTTGGCCTTGGAATACGGAATGAAGCAGGACAAAGTCTAATAGAGTTCTGCCAAGAGAACGCACTGGTCATAGCAAACACCCCCTTCCAACAACACAAGAGAAGACTCTACACATGGACTTCACCAGATGGGCAACTCTGAAATCAGATTGATTATATTCTTTGCAGCCAAAGATGGAGAAGCTCTATACAGTCAGCAAAAACAAGACCAGGAGCTGACTGTGGCTCAGATCATGAACGCCTTATGGCAAAATTCAGACTTAAATTGAAGAAAGTAGGGAAAACCAGTAGACCATTCAGGTCTGACCTAAATCAAGAGTGGAGACGTACTTTGCCAACAAAGGTCCGTCTAGTCAAGGCTATGGTTTTTCCAGTGGTCATGTATGGATGTGAGAGTTGGACCGTGAAGAAAGCTGAGTGGTGAAGAACTGATGCTTTTGAACCATGGTGTTGGAGAAGACTCCTGAGAGTGCCTTGGACTGCAAGGAGATCCAACAAGTCCATTCTGAAGGAGATCAGCCCTGGATGTTCTTTGGAAGGAATGATGCTAAAGCTGCAACTCCAGTACTTTGGCCACCTCATGTGAAGAGTTGACTCATTGGAAAAGACTCTGATGCTGGGAGGGATTGGGGGCAGGAGGAGAAGGGGATGACAGAAGATGAGATGGCTGGATGGCATCACTGACTCGATGGACGTGGGTCTGAGGAACTCCGGGAGTTGGTGATGGACAGGGAGGCCTGGCGTTATGCTATTCACGGGGTCGCAAAGAGTCAGACATGACTGAGCGACTGAACTGAACTGAATTGAACTGAAATCAAATTCCTTATGTTTATATAGTGGAAGTGAGAAATAGATTTAAGGGACAAGATCTGATAGATAGAGTGCCTGATGAACTATGGACAGAGGTTTGTGACACTGTATAGGAGACAGGTATCAAGACCATCCCCATGGAAAAGAAATGCAAAAATTCAAAATGGCTGCCTGGGGAGGCCTTACAAATAGCTGTGAAAAGAAGAGAAGTGAAAAGCAAAGGAGAAAAGGAAAGATATAAGCATCTGAATGCAGAGTTCCAAAGGATAGCAGGGAGAGATAAGAAAGCCTTCCTCAGTGATCAATGCAAAGAAATAGAAGAAAACAACAGAATAGGAAAGACTAGAGATCTCTTCAAGAAAATTAGAGATACCAAGGGAACATTTCATGCAAAGGTGGGCTTGATAAAGGACAGCAATGGTATGGACCTAACAGAAGCAGAAGATATTAAGAAGAGGTAGCAAGAATACACAGAAGAACTGTACAAAAAGATCTTCATGACCAAGATAATCACGATAGTGTGATCACTCACCTAGAGCCAGACATCCTGGAATGTGAAGTCAAGTGGGCTTTAGAAAGCATCACTACCAACAAAGCTAGTGGAAGTGATGGAATTCCAGTTGAGCTATTTCAAATCGTGAAAGATGAGGCTGTGAAAGTGCTGTACTCAACATGCCAGCAAATTTGGAAAACTCAGCAGTGGCCACAGGACTGGAAAAGGTCAGTTTTCATTCCAATCCCACAGAAAGTCAATACTGAAGAATGCTCAAACTGCACAATTGCACTCATCTCACATGCTAGTAAAGTAATGCTAAAAATTCTCCAAGCCAGGCTTTAGCAATACGTGAACTGTCAATTCCAGATGTTCAAGCTGGTTTTAGAAAAGCCAGAGGAACCAGAGATCAAATTGCCAACATCCGCTGGATCATGGAAATAGGAAGAGAGTTCCAGAAAAACATCTATTTCTGCTTTATTGACTATGCCAATGTCTTTGACTGTATGGATCACAATAAACTGTGGAAAATTCTTAAAGAGATGGGAACACCAGACCACCAGACCTGCCTCTTGACAAATCTATATGCAGTTCAGAAAGCAACAGTTAGAACAGGACATGGAACAATAGACTGGTTCCAAATAGGAAAAGCAGTACGTCAAGGCTGTGTATTGTCACCTTGCTTATTTAACTTATATGCACAGTACATCATGAGAAATGCTGGGCTGGAAGAAGAACAAGCTGGAATCAAGATTTCCGGGAGAAATATCAATAAGCTCAGATATGCAGATGACACCACCCTTATGGCAGAAAGTGAAGAGGAACTAAAAAGCCTCTTGATGAAAGTGAAAATGGAGAGTGAAAAAGTTGGCTTAAAGCTCAACATTCAGAAAACGAAGATCATGGCATCTAGTCATGGGAAATAGATGGGCAAACAGTGGAAACAGTGTCAGACTTTATTTTTTTGAGCTCCAAAATCAGTGCAGATGGTGACTGCAGCCATGAAATTAAAAGACATTTACTCCTTGGAAGGAAAGTTATGACCAACCTAGATAGCATATTCAAAAGCAGAGACATTGCTTTACCAGCAAAGGTCCATCTAGTCAAGAATATGGTTTTTCCAGTGGTCATGTATGGATGTGAGAGTTAGACTGTGAAGAAAGCTGAGCACCGAAGAATTGATGCTTTTGAATTGTGGTGTTGGAGGAGACTCTTGAGAGTCCCTTGGACTGCAAGGAGATCCAACCAGTCCATTCTAAAGATCAGCCCTGGGTGTTCATTGGAAGGAGTGATGCTAAAGCTGAAACTCCAATATTTTGGCCACCTCATGCTAAGAGTTGACTCATTGGAAAAGACTCTAATGCTGGGAGGGATTGGGGGCAGGAGGAGAAGGTGACGACAGAGGATGAGATGGCTGGATGGCATCATTGACTCGATGGACATGAATTTGGTTGAACGCCAGGTGTTGATGATGGACAGGGAGGCCTGGTGTGCTGCATATCACAGAGTCGCAAAGGGTCGGACACGGCTGAGTGACTGAATTGAACTGAACCGAACTGAATGATTAGTAAACACATATGCAAATTTTAAAATTAATTGTTTAATAAATTTATTTAGTTTTATTTTTAACTCTGCTGGGTTTTCATTGTTGTACCTGCTCTCCTGTTGTTGCATCGAGTGGAGACTACTCTTCATTGCAGTGCTTGGGCTTCTCATTGGAGTGGCTTCCTTTGTTGTGGAGCACAGATTCTAGGGCATGTGTGCTTCAGTAGCTGCAGAATATGGGCTCAGTAGCTGCGGTTTCCAAACTCTGGATCATAGGTTCTATAGTTGTGGCACATATGCTGTCTTGCTGATCCTGCTCACAGAGCCAGTTGTCTCAATGTATCTCACTGTGCACACTGTTTGCTGAACCCATGGTAGGCAAGGTGTGAGCTAAGAGGTGGAAGGAAATTTGAGGAGCATAGGAACTGCAGACACATTTATTCTCTCCTGGCTGGCATGGCAGCCATAACACAGCCTCTCTCCTGGTTAATGCAGCAGGTGTAGCAGCAGTCATAACATAACATAACCTCACATAACGTAACCATGATATTGTTCCAATGTAGCCCCAATGCAGCAGCAGCCAGAACTTTAGTGATGAAGCTCATACAGGCACACCACACAGAGTAGCCCGCAACCAAGTGAGTACCTTGTGAGGTGCATGCACAGTGCTATAAGTGATTTCAGCTATTACATAACCATGCAAAGTCATTGTTTATAGAAGATGGTGCTAGAGGGCAAGATAGCCTGACTGGCACCATCTTATTCACTTCCCCACATGGGCTTAGTTGCTTCGAGTCATGTAGGATCTTCCTGGTGGTGGTGGTGGTGGTTTAGTAGCTAAGTCGTGTCTGACTCTTGCAATCCCATGGATAGAGGAGACTGGCAGGCTACCGTCCATGTGTTTCTCCAGGCAAGAATACTGGAGTTGGTTGTCATTTCCTTCTCCAGGGGATCTTCCCAACCAGGAATCTAACCCAGGTCTCCTGCATTATAGGAGGACTCTTTACCAACTGAGCTACAAGGGAAGCCCAGGGATCAAACCCATGTTTCTTGCATTGGTAGGCGGATTCTTTACCACGGAGCCACCAGGGAAACCCTATGCAAAATACTTTCTGTATTAGTATATATTTGTAAAAGTGATGCAAAAGAAACATGCCATGTGTATATCTGATTCTTTAGCTAAATTTTTATTCAGAATCACTATGACCTGAATGCTTGTAAAAAGAAAGGAAATTGAAGTCGCTCAGTTGTATCTGACTCTTTGCTACCCCATGGACTGTACCCTGCCAGACTCCTCCTTCCATGGGATTTTCCAGGCAAGATACTGAAGTGGGTTGCCATTTCCTTCTCCAGGAGATCTTTTTTGATCCAGGGATTGAACTTGGGTCACCTGCATTGTAGGCAGGCGCTTTACCATCTGAGCCACCAGGAAAGTCCTTCAGACTTGTATTCAAACTGAATGCTTGTATTCCTCCAAAATTTATATGTTGAAATCTAGTGCTCAAAGAGATAGTATTAGGAGGTGGCACCTCTGGGGAGATGTTAGATCAGGAAAGTAGAATCTTCATGAATAGAGTTAGTGCCCTTATGAAAGAGAACAGTAAAAACTCCCTTGTTGCTTTGGTCATGTGAGATTATAGCTAGAAGAAAGTTAATTATGAGCCAGGAAGCTAGTACTCACCAGACATAGAACATGACCATGTTTGCACTCTGATCTTGGATTTTTCAGCCTCCAGAGTTGTGAGGAATAAATTTCTGTTGTTATAAGCTCACCAAGTCTGTGCTTTTTTTTGTCATAGGAAGCCAACTGAACTGAGACAGCAACAATTTTATATTTAGAGGGACCTTGCGAAAATGGTCAAAGAGTTTCCATATCCTCTTCACCAAGTTTCCCTAATATTAACTTCTGACATAATAGTGATATATTTGTTGAAACTAAGAAAGTAGCCCTGAAGCTGAGAAAGACTGAAGGCAAAAGGAGAAGAAGGCAACAGAGGATGAGATGATTAGAAAACATCACTGACCCAATGGACATGAATTTGAGCAAATTCAGGGAGATAGTGGACAGGGAAGCCTGGCATGCTGTAGTCCATGGGGTCGCAGAGTTGGACACAACTTAGTGACTGAACATACACACAAGAAAGTAATATTGATGTATTATTGTTAACTAGACTACAGATTTTATTTGAATTTTACCAGTTTTTTTTTTTTTTTTTTTTACTAATGTCTTTTTCTTTTCCAAGATCCAATCCAGGAAATCACATTGCATTTAGTCATTGTTTCTCCTTTGTCTTCTTTGATCCATGACAATTTCTAAGGTTTTGTTTTTGCTTTTTTGTTTGTTTATTTGTTTCCCCACAACTTTAGTGGTTTTGAAGAATATTGATCAGATATTCTCAGATATTCTGTGGAATGTTCCAGTTACAGATGTTATTTATCTGACTGGTGGTATCATCAGTGCTTTTTATTTTCCTTCTTATCTCTTTTAATTATTTTTATAGCTTAATAATGAACTACAATTAAAATGTATTACAGTTTTCCCTAGTGGCTAAGTGGTAAAGAATCTACCTGATACTTTAGGAAACCTGGGTTCAATACCTGGTCTGGGAAGATCCCACATGCTGTGGAGCAACTAAGCCCTTGTGCCACAACTATTTAGCCTGTGCTCTAGACTCCAAGAAAACAACTATAGAGAACCTTGCACTGCACCTACTCAAGCACACATGCCCTTGAGCCTGTGCTCAGCAATAAGAGAAGTCACCGCAGTGAAAAAACTGCACACCACAACTAGAGAGTAGCCCCTGCTGGCCACAACTAGACAAAAGCCTGTACAGCAATGAAGACCTAGCACAGCCAATAAAGAAAGAAAGAACGTTTAAAGAAAAAACATATTACTCTTGTAGTCACAATGTGGACTGGAATTTCACATCACGTATCTCAATATCTGAGATCCTCTTTGATCCTTGGCTATTCCTATGGCATCCAGCTACCTGCAAGGATAAGCAGTACCCTCAGCACCTCAACTTGATCTTGCTTGCTTTCTCAGGGCTTCTATACTGTGCGTGGGGAGTCTGCCAAGCTTGCTTGGCTGTGCTGACACAGTACACAGCCTAACCCACACTTAACTGATAAGGGTCAGGGTATGATAGACATAAAACTCCTATCTTCCATGTTTCAGGCAGAAATTTCTCAATTGTATTCTATCTTCTCTAGTCTATTCTGTTCTTTTCTGTTGTATTCTATTCTATCACAGTGTATATATTCTATGCTGTGTCTATAGTCTATATAAAGATCAACCCCTTGTATATCAGAGTGGTAACTAGTTCAAAAATTACTTTTGGATTGGCTTTTTTATTATGTACCTCATTCTTTTTAGTTCTCTGACTCCAGTTCCCTTGTTATAGACCTTTTGTCTGTTTGTTTGTTTGTTTGTTTACTTTATTTTACTTTACAATACTGTATTGGTTTTTCCATACATTGACATGAATCCACCACGGGTGTACATGCGTTCCCAAACATGAACCCCCCTCCCACCTCCCTCCCCATAACATCTCTCTGGGTCATCACCGTGCACCAGCCCCAAGCATGCTGTATCCTGTGTCGGACATAGACTGGCGATTCGATTCTTACATGTTAGTATACATGTTACAATGCCATTCTGTTTTCTGGGTGGTGGAGGTGGTAATACAAGCTTAGACACAGTAAAATAGAATAATTATTAAATTGTATGTGAACTCATCAGACATGAATAATATTCTTGATTAGTACTCATGTTATTTTTTTCAAACATTTACTGCATCTTTTTGTAGGCATAGAAGGATATACTGGAGCAAGGAAAAAATTATCTGCTGCTTATTAAAATTATTCCCTTAAAGACCTACTTAGCGAAACTGGAAAGATTAGAAATTTGACCATTGAAATTAATTAAGCACAGTGAAGTCTCTTGAGCTCATAAAATTAGATAAAGTAAAATTGGAGGGAGGAAAATCTCAGTAGACATATTTATCTAAATTTTGGGCACTAAAATTAATCCACAAGGACAGGAAAACTGTAGATTAAGAAGATAAAAATTGATCTTCAATCTCTGCTGTATTTTGTATTTGCACCATGAGACTGCTGGAGGAAATAGAGTCATAACAAATTGTTCTGTCAAACACAGGCATCTTTTTATTTTGTAACTGGAAGAACTAAGCACTGGCACAAATAGGTATAAATATTGGAACTTAAGTAAGTGACAAATAATTCTGAGCATTTCCTATGCAAAAGAAAGTAACAAATGAAGGGTAGGTCTTCTCCCATTGTCTCTACCCCCCCGGTGCTCATCCATTTATATAAAACATCTTTTATATCCTGTACAAAGCACTGCAATAGGCCCTTGGTAGATAAGGGTGGACAAAGCACACATGGTCATTGAGGTCACAAGCATATAATTGGTAGAGAAAGTGTAAACTGAATAGTTGAAAACTCAAACAGTACTTTAAAATGTGTTTCATTCATAAAGGAACGCATTGGTATACTATAAAAGAGAAAAATCTGCATGGATTTTTACAAGTTAATATATAAGTCAACACCTGAAAAATAGTTGAATTTTCCAGTGAAAAACAGGACAAGGACTTCTAAAAAGTGAATAAAGGGAAATTTTGAGAAGTAAAGAGAAGAGAATTTGTAAAACATTATTTTGTAATGAATGGTTACGAGAAATACTGTATAAGCCCTAGAAAATATTTCATTTACTTGAGATTACTGAGATACTGGATGTTTCATTCACTTAATACCTAATTTTGATCCCCTTGATGGAATGAAGTGATACGTTTTCAGTGAAGGAAAGAAATAGAAAATACTAGAAGTACAAATTTGTCTCAAATATTTACTGAAAAAAATGAGCTTGTACAAAAGATATTGAAATTGTTTTTCTTAAGGAAAATCAGACTTTTAAATAGGATTTATAATATCAATTAGCTTTGCTTCTGTAGAAACTCCAATACAATAGAGTAGCTTATTGAATATTTATCATATAAATATGGTAAATATCCAGCAAAAGATTGTGAAAAATATAGGAATTTGTTTTTTTAATGTAATTTTTCTTCAGTGTATGGCTTTCAGAAAGTGAAACCTGTTAAGTTAAAAAAAAAAAAAGTGAAACCTGTTAGAGTATTTATCCCATAATTTGTATTTCTATTAAGAATATTTATATATTCCTTTATAAATGCAGACATCCCATTGATATATTTAAAAGAGCTGTTCAGGAATTGGGTGAAGGCAGCTGACGGGGTGGATGCCCTGGTGGGTTAGTGGCAAACAACCTGCCTGCAATGTTGGAAACACATCCAGGAGACATGGGTTCAAGATTGATCCCTGGGTGAATCAGGAAGATCCCTTGGAGAAGGAAATGGCAAACCACTCTGGTATTCTTGCCTGGAAAATCCCATGGACAGAGGAGTCCATGAAGTCACAGAAGAGTCAGACATAACAGTGATTCAACAACAACAACAATTTTTACCTATACCAGAGTTATTTGATAATGGCTTCTGTAAGTTTCATATTCAATTATTAAGTTAAATTATATTTGTATACAGTTTTGTTTGGCTTACCTGATAGCTCAGTTGGTAAAGAATCTGCCTGAAATGCAGGAGACCACAGTTCCATCCCTGGTGGGAAGATCTGCTGGATAAGGGGTAGGCTGCCCACTACAGTATTCTTAGGTTTTCCTTGTGGCCCAGGGTTAAAATATTTGCCTACAATGCCTGGGTTCGATACCTGGCTTGGGAAGATACCCTGGAGAAGGGAAAGGTTGCCCACTCCAGTATTCTGGCCTAGAGAATCCCATAGATTGTATACTTCACGGGGTTGCAGAGTCAGACACTACTAAGTGACTTTCACTTCACAATTTTAATTGCTAATTTTGTCACCTGCTTTTGAAAATAAACTCCAAAATTTTTCCCTTCTCTATGTTTTCACTGCTTCTGTCTACTGTCTTTAATAAGGATTTATAAATTTTTGTTGAATAAATAAATGGAAAATTACTTTTTTAAGATTTAGATTTGATTTAACAATAGATATTTACAAAACAAAAGCAAATATAAGTGCATGTGTTAACTTCAAAAATTCAATTTCAGAATTATGTGGGGGGAAAGACTGTGTATCTATGAATTGAAAAAAAGTGGTTCAATTTCTGTTACAATTTTTAAAAAGATAAAGTTTGAAGAAAATGACCTCTTTAAGACCCTTCAGTTTTATGTGGTAAGGTTAGGAGTAGACACAAAGTGTTCTGTCATAGGGTAGTGTTCTTTCTGTTATACGATTGATCTTCATTCTGTGATTTGAGTTTATGTTGACTCCTATGCAAACTGATATAAGAAAACTACTGATTATTTTCATCAGGTAGATTCAAGCCTAGTTTTTTCTATAAATATATGTATGTATATATTCTTTATATGCTCCCTTTCCTAATTCATACTGCTGCTGCTGCTGCTAAGTCACTTCAGTCATGTCCGACTCTGTGTGACCCCATAGACGGCAGCCCACCAGGCTCCCCCGTCCCTGGGATTCTCCAGGCAAGAACACTGGAGTGGGTTGCCATTTCCTTCTCCAATGCATGAAAGTGAAAAGTGAAAGTGAAGTCGCTCAGTCGTGTCCGACCCTCAGCGACCCCATGGACTGCAGCCTACCAGCCTCCTCTGCCCATGGGATTTTCCAGGCAGGAGTACTGGAGTGGGGTGCCATTGCCTTCTCTGCCTAATTCATGAGGTTGCTGCATATTTGAGTTATAATTATTATAATTATTCTTCTTTCCTGAATTATTTTTACTGTTCTCTTGATGACTGCTGCTTGATCTACATGATGAGGGTTGCTAATAAACGCCACCTTCCGATATTATACTTAGGTTCTCACTGGAGTGCATTACAGGGGTTAAAATTGCAGGCTCTAGCACTAGTATTCATGGATCTTACTCCTGGCTGTATCATTCACCAGTTGTGCAACCTTCAGCAAGTTATTTAATCTGCCTGAGACTTAGGTCTTCACAGGTACTAATAAAAGGAAGATGGTAAAAGTATATAGCTCAATTGCTTTAAGTCAGAAAATTTTGTGGTAGGGCAAGATCTTTTTTGTGTGCCAGTATGTATTAGCCTCCTTCACTCCCTTTAAGGCCACATATAATTTCTTTATGAACCATTTATCTTCAGGGCAAAGACAGCATTTAAAATTGTATATCAAAAATTAAACATAAAAAAGTATATAGCTCTTATGGTTGTTGTAAAGGCAACATAAGATATTGATAATTCATCCTAATGACTAGAAGAATTTATGATCTATAATAAACATTGCATATAATGTTAGGAATTAATAATTTAATTACTCAGGAATTATTCTCTGTTTTTCCAACAAGATTAAATAAGTTCTCAAAGCATAATATTGCTCATTTACAACACATATAACACTTTCATGGCTCACACTTATATGGAGAATTTCGTTAACTTTTGGACATTTCCAATACTATAATCTCCATGAAAGCACTGTGTCTTTTTGTCTTTTTTCTTTTTTTTGACTTATCATTACATATGTGATGGTCATTACAATGACCACCACATAGTACATGCTCATTATTTAAGTGTTGAATTAATAGATAAATAAAAGGAGATGAATGAATGATTGCATATTTGGTAACATACTGTAATTGTGCTGTCTTGACTATTCCATCTTACTAAGACCAGCTTTTGCTGTACAAAATGCCAGTGTTTCTTCCTTTCCTTTTCCTGTCCTCATGCTACTTCCATTATTCTGACTTTATTGTATTCAAATTCAACTGAGTAAAATGATGAACATTTTAAATATTTTGCTGTAGTCCTGAATTACAAATATGCACAGAATTTACATTATCTCTAGAATCCAGGTATACATGAAATTTGATAAAATTGTATCCAATGAAGATAATAAAAAGTACTCTTTTTTTCTGTCATTATAAAAATAATGAACCTTGGTGCTACAATTTATTCCTCAGAAATAATTTTTAGAAAGTTAAGAGAAGGTGTTCTAAGAGGACATTAATTTAGTTGTAGACCAAAGCTTAATTTTCAGGCATGAAAATAGCAAATCTTCCTTTCTTTGAGTTATTTATGGATGAATGTTTTCTTAGGTCAATAGCATTTCAATCAATTCTTAACAGAATTTTCAAAATGATTGTGTTCCTTAGTATGTAGAATTCCTTATGGGCATGCTCTATTTTGAAAAATCTAAATATAAAATAAACTATGTAACATCATTAGGCAGGCATTAATGGCAAATAGATGGGGAAACAGTGGAAACTGGCTGGCTTTATTTTTCTGGTCTCCAAAATCACTGTGGATGGTGATTGCAGCCATGAAATTAAAAGACGCTTGCTCCTTGGAAGGAAGGTTATGACCAACATAGACAGATTATTAAAAAGCAGAGACATTACTTTGCCAGCAAAGGTCCATCTACTCAAGGCTATGGTTTTTCCAGTAGTCACGTATGGATGTGAGAGTCGGACTATAAAGAAAGCTAAGCACAGAAGAATTGATGCTTTTGAACTGTGGTGTTGGAGAAGACTCTTGAGAGTCCCTTGGACTGCAAGGAGATCCAACCAGTCCATCCTAAAGGAGATCAGTCCAGGAAGGACTGTTCATTGGAAGGACTGATGTTGAAGCTGAATCTCCAATACTTTGGCCACCTGATGTGGAGAGCTGACTCATTTGAAAAGACCCTGACGCTGGGAAAGATTGAGGGCAGGAGAAGGGGATGACAGAGGATGAGATGGTTGGATGGCATCACTGACACAATGGGCATGAGTTTGGGTGGACTCCAGGAGTTGGTGATGGACAGGGAGGCCTGGTGTGCTGCAGTTCATGGGGTGGCAAAGAGTTGGACACTACTGAGCAACTGAATTGAACTGAATTGCTTTTTTTTAATTGAACAACAGTAAATATGTTTCTGTTCGACTGAGGATTTGCACAATCTATATTTAAACTTAACTGCTCATATGATGTTAAATAGAATTAAAATAATAGAAGAAACATATAATTTCCTTAAGATATTTATAAAATTAGCATTTAAAACTCTCTAAGAACTTTTTTCCCACAGGGAATTCACAATGAAAAACTTTAGCATGTTTTAAAATGGGAAAAAAGAAAGAATTTTGACACCAAAATTGTATCTAAATACTTATGACTCATTATTAAAGAAAATATCTTGAATTTATTCAATTAAAAATTAAAATAATAAACCTATAGAAGTCAGACATTAAAATAAATCAACCTGATAGGTTCTTAGGTTATTGTCAATTTTTGTTGAGATCCAGAATGCTGTGAAATAGAGGCTCAATAAACCTATTTTACAGAGAAGGCAATGGCACCCCACTCCAATACTCTTCCCTGGAAAATCCCATAGACGGAGGAGCCCGGTGGGCTGCAGCCCATGGAGTCGCTAAGAGTCGGACATGACTGAGCAACTTCACTTTCACTTTTCCCTTTCATGCATTGGAGAAGGAAATGGCAACCCACTCCAGTGTTCTTGCCTGGAGAGTCCCAGGCACGGGAGAGCCTGGTGGGCTGCCATCTATGGGGTCGCAGAGAGTTGGACACGACTGAAGCGACTTAGCAGCAGTAGCAGCAGCAAACCTATTTTAACCAAATGACCACAAAGGATAAGGCGTTAGATGAATATTACTTGGGAAAATTTTATTAACAAATTTTATCATTTTCTTCCTCCAGGTAAAACTTTCAGGGCACTGTGGTTTTAGTCAAAGTTCTTTCAAATTCTAAAGGAACATGTACTAGAATTTTGTTTAAATTGAGAATTAAGCGTCCTCCAAAATATGGTAAAGTGATATACAATTGTCTGTTCATTTTATGTAAACAAAATAGCTATTAACAAAACAAAAAAGACAAATTGAGTAATAAAAAATATAGAAATATTTACAGACCAATTTTACTTTATTAACCAATAAGAAAAGCATAAATAAAATTTGAAAACTAAATTCAATTATTTACTAAAAGAATTAGTATCTTTTAGATTTTAATAGTAAAGGTATTTTTTCTTCTGTCCACGGTTTTTCTGCAATAGTATATGACCCTACCTTAATTATTTTTGCTTATCCTTAATAATGACTCATTATTTTTCAAAACTTATTTAATTACTCTACTGAATGACATCCATGTAGTTTTAGAATAGAAGGATATTGCTTTCATATATTTATCAACTAACTTGCTTTCATATGCAAGTAGAAAAGCCAGCACAAATTATGGAAATTTATTATATTACTGGAAGCTCAAATGTTGCAGGTTAATTGCATGATTCAGTTAATATTCAAGCTTCATTTCTCTGAGTTTTTCATGACTTGCCATCCTTGTTGTAGGCTGTCTTTCACCATGGTACCATAATTCCTGACTACTGGAAAAAGATGCATCATTGTTTATATCCCGTAAGGTATCACCGTCAACTGTTCCCAATCATAGACTGAAATAGCTTCTCTTAAGTTTGTAAGTGTACCCTAATTCACATCAGTTTCATGGAAGAATATTTGATATTTGAACAAAAATGTGATTCGCTTAGGATAGATGATTGTGATTGAAGTCTAGAGAAGCAAACCACCCAGATCACAATAGCAACAGGAGCAGCAACAATGATCATGATGACAACAACCATGTTATCATTATTGAGATGAAACTGTTAAGTACAAAATAGAGGCTCAGTACTGTAATATTATCATTATTCTTTTAGAAATTAGTGTGCCATATTGATACTAATATTTTCCATTGTTCTAGAAGTGCAAAGTAATATTGTTGTTGTTTAGTTGCTCAGTCCTGTCCGACTCTTTGCTACCCCATGGACTGCAGCACAACAGTCTTCCCTGTCCTTCACCGTCTCCTGGAGTTTGCTCAAACTCATGTCCATTGTTTCAGTGATGCCATCCAACCATTTCATCTTCTGCCACCCAATTCTCCTCTTGCCTTCAATCTTTCCCAGCATCAGGGTCTTTTCCAATGAGTTGGCTCTTCATATCAAGTGGTCAAAGTGTTGCAGCTTCAGCTTTAGTGTCAGTCCTTCCAATGAATATTTGAGGTTGACTGTCTTTAGAATTGACTGGTTTGATCTCCTTGCTGTCCAAAAGTCTCTCAAGAGTCTTCTCCAGCACTACAGTTGGAAAGGATCAATTCTTTGGCTCTCAGTCTTCTCTATGGTCCAACTCTCACATCCATACATGACTACTGGAAAGATGATAGTTTTGACTATATGGACATTTGTCAGCAAAGTGACGTCTCTGTTTTTAATATGCTGTCTCAGTTTGTCATAGCTTTCCTTCCAAGGAGCAAGCATCTTTTAATATCATGACTGCAGTCCCTGTCTGCAGTGATTTTGGAGCAGAAGAAAATAAAATCTGCCGCTGTTTCCATTATTTTCCCATCTATTTGCCATGAAGTAATGGGACTGGATGCCATGATCTTAATTTTTTTAATGTTGAGATTTAAACCAGCTTTTTCACTCTCTTCTTTCACCTTCATCAAGAAACTCTTTAGTTCCTCTTTGCTTTCTGCCATTAGTGTTGTGTCATTTCATTATTAAAGTTTTTCATTTTTGTCCTGGAAATCTTCATCCCAGCTTGTGATTCAGCCAGCTACCCATTTCGCTTGAGGTACTCTGCTTATATGTGAAATAAGCAGGGTGAGAAGATACAGCCTTGATGTACTCCTTTCTCAGTTTTGAAACAGCCAGTTATTCCATGTCTGGTTATAACTGTTGTTACTTGACCTGCATACAGGTTTCTCAGGAGGCAAGTAAGGTGGTCTGGTATTCCCATCTCTAAAAATTTTCTGCAATCTGTTGTGATCCACACAAAGGCTTTAGCATAGTCACTGAAGCAGAAGTAGATGTTTTTCTGGAATTCTCATGTTTTTCCTATGATCCAACCGACATTGGCAATTTGACCTCTGGTTCCTCGGCCTTTTCTAAATCTAGCTTGTACAACTGGAAGTTCTTGGTTCACGTACTATTGAAGCCTAGTTTGAAGGATTTTAAGCATTACCTTACTAGCATGTGCTGCTGCTGCTGCTGCTAAGTCGCTTCAGTTGTGTCCGACTGTGTGACCCCATAGACGGCAGCCCACCAGGCTCCCCTGTCCCTGGGATTCTCCAGGCAAGAACACTGGAGTGGGTTGCCATTTCCTTCTCCAATGCATGAAAGTGAAAAGTGAAAGTGAAATTGCTCAGTTGTATCCAACCCTCAGCGACCCCATGGACTGCAGCCTTCCATGTGAAGTAAGCACAATTGTGTGGTAGTTTGAATATCTTTGGCATTGCCTTTCTTTGGGATTGGAATGAAAACTGACCTTTTCCAGTCCTTTGGCCACAGATGAGTTTTCCAAGTTTGCTGGCATATTGAGTACAGCACTCTAACAGCATCATCTTTCAGGATTTGAAATAGCTCGACTGGAATGCTATCACCTCCACTAGCTTTGTTTGTAATAATGTTTCCTAAGGCCCACTTGACTTCACACTTAAGGATATCTGGCTCGAGGTGAGTGACCACACCATCATGGTTATCTAGGTAATTAAGACTTTTTTGTACAGTTCTTCTATGTATTCTTATCACCTCTTCTTAATCTCTTCTGCCTCTCTTGGTTCCTACCATTTCTGTCCTTTATTGTACCCATTTTTTCATGAAATATTCCCTTGGTATTTCTAATTTTCTTGGAGCGATCTTCAGTCTTTCCCTTTATATTGTTTTTTTCCTTTTCTTCGTTAAAGTGTTCACTTAAGAAGGCTTTCTTATCTCTCTTTGCTATTCTGTGGAACCCTACATTCATATCGTATATCTTTCCCTTTCTCCTTTGTCTTTTGCTTCTCTTCTTTTCTCAGCTATTTTTATGGGCTCTTCAGACAAATATTTTGTCTTGTTGCACTTCTTTTTTCTTGGGAATGGTTTTAGTCATGGCCTCCTGTACAATGTTCCTAATCCCTGTCTCTAGTTCTTCAGGTACTCTATCAGATCTAAAACCTTGAATCTGTCATTTCCAGTGTATAATCATAAGGGATACAAATGGTACAGCTACTTTTTAAGACAGCTTGACAGTTTTCTAACAATGCTAAATATAGTTTTATGATCTAGCTATCACATTCCTTAGAATTTGCACAAATATGCTGAAAACTTACCTTTTAAAAGGCCAGCAATGAATGTTTATAGCAATCTTGTCCAAAAGTGCCCAAACTTGGAAGCAACCAAGATGTCTTCCAATTGGTGGGTAAATAAAGAAACTATGGTAAAACTGTGTAATGGAATATTATTCAACAATAAAAATGATATAAGTCATCAAGCCACAAAAGACATAGAAGAACATTAAATGCACACTGTCAAGTGGAAGAAAGCCCATCTTAAATGGCTACAAACTGTATTATTTCAACTACGTGTCATTCAAGAAAGGGCAGAACTGGGGAGACAGTATAAAGATGAGTAGTTTCCAGGGGTTTAGGAAGAGAAAGGAGAGAAATGAATAGGTGGAGCACATGGAAATTTGCAAGCACTGGAACAATTCTATATGATATCCTAAGGTTGTATGCTGCTAAGTCGCTTCAGTCGTGTCTGACTCTGTGCGACCCCATAGATGGCATGTCATTAAATATTTGTCAAACCCATAGAAGGTACAACACAAAAACTGAACCGTATTGTAATCTATACATTGGGTAAATTGTTTACCAGTATTGGTGTAACAAATTATTTCACTAATGCAAGATATTAGTAATGAGGGGGAAATGATGGGGCATAAGAGGTACATGGGAACTCTGTACTTTCTGCTCATTTTTTCTGTACATCTAAACCTGTTTAACATATTAAGTCTAATATTTGAAAATAAGATTATAAAAGTAATTTCAAAACTAATAAGTTAAATCACAAAGTGAAAATACAGAATCTTTTCTGGAAGGCTAAGCATTTTTATACACGTTATATGGCAGACAAATGTTTTCAGAGTTATCTGATCATGAATATTACCTGGCATATTTGATGAAGATAAGGTATCGGTTGCCAAGTCAGAATCTATTTTGAGAGGACTAGAGGTCTATAATTTTATTAGGTGCCTACACATGATTATTGTGATTGGACTCATTTTGAAATTGATGGGAGAATACTTTCCAGTGGCCGTAGATCAGTAGCTACTATGTTCTTCCTAAAACTGTTTTTCTTACAGAACAAAAAATCAAAATAACTTGAATATGTACATATAAATACGTAAACTCACTAGAGGAAAGATAATAGAGAGCATTAAAGTTTTTAGCTGGGGTACTATCCTCCAAAATTTTCTGGTTTTTTTTTTTTCCACTCAGTCCTTGTGATAGAATGATACATTCTTAATATTTTTAATTTAGGTTAAAATGTGACTTATTTTGGCCACAGGATTTTAATTGAAATGGATGTGTGCCAGGCAGGGCTATGTTGGAGCTTAGAAGAGATCTCAAGTGGTGACTGGCCATTTAATATTTTTGCCATCTTAGAAATTGTACCAGTTGTCTACAGGGTTGCACTAAGTAGGTATAATAAGCAGGTATAATGTACTAAGGATGAAAAATAAACTATTTTGTGATGCCACTATCATTTGGAGTTGTTAATTAGTACAATATAACTTTGGCTAATATGATTGATTTAGAATTTGGTACCAAGAGTGAGCTGGTTTTATAACAGACACAGAAAACAGAAAACAAAAACAGAAACAAACCCTGAAAGATGTAGTGGCATTGGCTTACACAATGAGTAGTGAATGGTGAAGCATCTATTATTTAAGTCTGAATAAACAGTGATCACTGTTCTACAATGGGCAAAACATTTGCTAAAACTGTAGCTGAAGATCACTTGGAAGGCTGTTCTTGTATATTATGAACTTGAATTCCTTAATTAAAAGTTTAGAAAATAAAATAATTAGCAAGAATTTGTTGGTATTTGCTACATAAAGCAAAGTATTACATATGAGAGAAAAATTCAAGAAAGAACTGTCTAGTTTGCTAGCAGTTATAAAGAGTAATAGAGAGATACAGAATTCCAAGATTTAGGATTAGAGGAGGCAACTGCTTTTCAATCCTAAACAGTGAAAGATAAAACTTAAAAATATTCTCAGTGTCAAAGACATGTTAAAACTACTGAATGGATTTAAATTGTTTCAGTCTTTTTTTTTTTTTTTTCTTTTCATTCTGACTCCTGGTTTTAGAAACAGAGCCTAAGGTGTTAGACTCCTGTGAAATATTCCCACAATTAAATTGAGAAAACCAGGCATGGGGGAGGGGGAGGAAACCAAGAAATGTAGTGATTGTGAGAATTAAGTCTAGAAAGAAATTATAGTTATTATCTTATGATATTACTGGAATCCCATGAATAAGAATCCAGTGGGTTTTTGGGAAAGTTGTGCTGTCAAACAAAGTATATCTCTAATGTAAAGAAACCTTTAACTCTTCAATACAAAGATCCCTGGGATCCCAAGCTTATATGTAGAAATAGGCTTAAAAAATTGGTCATTCCTCAATAAAAGTCCTCCAGTATGTGGCTTAAATATGTTCAGTGTAGAGAAAAGAATCTTCCAGTGACTAAAACAATAGCCTTAGGGAAAATTGAAATAGATAATTCATCCCAAGGAAAAAAAGTTGGACCATTGTCAAGGAATATTCTCCTGTACTTTGGGTAGAGGAATTCTAAGCATTTTCCTAGTAGATTTCAGAATTGCTACATATCAATGGCTGCTGTGTCTATTCCTTTTAAAGATGCAAGACTTTTGTGAGAAAGCAGGTATTTATTTACCTGTTACCTAGTTAATTAATTTTAGGTGATCAAGAGAATGCTCAATTTGTTTTAATTTATCAAAAGAATGTTTATTTATATTGCTTTTTTGATTACCACAGATCACTCAGGATTAATGGACTTTAACTTATTTCTGGGTTTGGACAGAACTTGAAATTTGTATAGCATGGAAAAATAAGAATAAATACTTGGTTGCAGAAATACAGACCCTGGTCATTATGGCTGTTTCTAGCTTTCCCTCTTTCAAGTGTATGGTGGGATTACATTTCCATGTCTTCTTAAAACTCTTTGTGATCACATCGTCTTTTGATCAGTGTAAAGTGAGCAAAAATGATTTATCTCACTTCTGGCTGGATTCTTTAAATCTAGTGTGCAATTCAGCATATTCCGTTTATTTTGACCAAAGTCACACTAGATGCATGTGTCAATATGGAGGCTCCCTCAGCATTCTTTCCAGAGTAACTGGAGTAAGCAGAATTCATTTTTAGCTCACACATGACATGTAGAACAACAACAAAAAATTTGTTCTGTTAAACTACTGAGATTTGTGGACTCTTTCTTATTGCAGTATAACTTAGCCCATCATGATCAAATTAATTGACCAATTAATTGTTTAAGATGGAAGATTCACTGGTATGGTTTTTTTCAATATTTATTCTTGTAGTGCATCTATTTTTTCTGTATAAAGATTGCTTTTTCTCATAAATAGCAAGGATTGGGAGAGGAACCTGTGACAAGCAAGTTAATATTTAAAAATACCACATTGTTGATTGTTATATATCAGTCAGAAGATTCAGCCTTAATTTTAATGCAATTAAATTTTAATGCAATGGTTCTAGAATATACCTGAGTTTAAGAAGCTGATTTTTGAGAGAAAAAAATACATGTATATTTCTTTTCATATATATATACATATATATATATATGCTGGGCTTCCCTGCTGGTTCAGTTGGTAAAGAGTCCACTTGCCAATGTAGAAGATGTGAGTTCAATCCTTGGTTGGGAAGATCACATGGAGAAGAAAACGTCAACCCTTTCCAGTATTCTTGCCTGGGAAATCCCATGGATAGAGGAGCCTAGCGGGCTACAGTCCATGGGCTTGAAGCACTGGGCACAACTTAGTGATTAAGCTACCACCACACACGCAACACACACACACACACACACACACACACACACACACATGTTTCGCAGTAGAATGCCAAAGACAAATACAAAATTAATTGTATAATGTGGTTCCCAACAACAAAAATATATCAACTTTGACGGAGATGGAATACCATGTAAATAAATCAGAATTTTTAGATTCACATCTATATGTAATATACTTTGAGGCTCTTTTATAAGTCTTGTTATCATCTTAATAAAGTTATTCTCTACTCCTAGTTTCCAAAAATTTCCCATGAATGGGTACTGGATTATGTAAGATTATTTTTCTGAATATTTTGAAGAATTATATCATTTTATTATTATTTATTATTATTATGTCAACATTACTGAAGTGCATTGATAAGTTTTCAAATAGTAAGTCATTCTGGAATTCTTAAAATTATGCTTCCTTTGTTCTTGATGTAAGTGCCTCTTTAAATCATGGAGTTTTATTGGTTATTTGTTTAGGATTTTTGCTTCTAAGTTCATGAATAGGATTGTTTTGTACTTTTATTGTCATGAACTTGCCTAGTTTTGATATCAAGGTGAAGTTGATTTCACAAAGAGTTGAGAAATATTTTTTCCTCTTCTTATTCACTATTAGAGCTTTTGTAAAGAGAGATGCTATTTTTTATGAACTTCATGTTTGCTACTTTTTTCTGAATGTAGTAATTTTATACTATTTTTCTATCTTATATGATCCTAGTGATACTTGAGAAAACACATTCCTTCATCATTTTTTTTTTCAATTTAGTGCTATTCAAAATGATGTTCTGTGAAGAAACCAACTTAAAAAGAAACTGAATATATGCTATGTTTTTATGATGCATGTATTTACTTTTATTCCCTATCTTCAGTTCAGTTCAGATTAGTCGCTCAGTTGTGTCTGACTCTTTGTGATCCTATGAACCGTAGCATGCCAGGCCTCCCTGTCTATCACCAACTCCGAGTCCACCTAAACCCATATCCATCGAGTTGGTGATGCCATCCAACCTTCTCATCCTCTATCATCCCCTTCTCCTCCTCCCTCAATCTTTCCCAGCATTCAAATGAGTCAGCTTTCTGCATCAGGTGGCCAAAGTTTTGGAGTTTCAGCTTGAACATCAGTCCTTCCAGTGAACACCCAGGACTGATCTCCTTTAGGATGGACTGGTTGAATCTCCTTGCAGTCCAAGGGACTCTCAAGAGTCTTTTCCAACACTACAGTTCAAAAGTATCAATTCTTCGGCGCTCAGCTTTCTTTAGAGGCCGGCTCTCACATCCATACATGGACCCCTGGAAAAACCATAGCCTTGACTACACGGACCTTTGTTGCCAAAGTAATGTCTCTGCTTTTTAATATGCTGTCTAGGTTGGTCATAACTTCTTCCCTATCTTAGGAAGAACTGATTTGTTTATAAATATAGAAAGATTTGGTCCATTAAAAAGCCATAACCAATATAATAATGCAATATGAAAATAGTTATTAATTTTACCTTTAAATTTTAGAAAAATCATGGCATGCCCTGAGTGATGCAGTTGTTATGATGATCAGTACATAGTGCTGCATATTCTTGTGTAATATTGTCATATATATATGACATGTTTACCGGCTATGTGGCTAATCTGCTATGCTACACAAGAAAAAATATTTAGAAATATTTTCTTGTATATTACTTCCAAGCATTGATGGATGAAATAAGTAAGCATAATTAATGTAGCATTTTAAGAATACTTATATGTATTAGTTCTGTCATCCTGTATTTTGTTAAAATAAATTTGAAAAATTATGTTAGAACAAAAGGATAGATAAATTCTGGCTTCAGAAATTGAACAGGTGTTACCTTTGAAATTCTTTAAGAAACAGTGGCAGAGATTTGTAAACACCTAGATGAAAATACTATTCATCACAGTCACAAATCTGTTAAGTTTCAGGCTCAAATTGTGGATGTTAAAAATTAAAAAAATAAAACTAAAATTATGATAGATGAAAAGCTAATTACTGTGATTAATTCACTAGGCCAAGTCAATATTAATACATGAAGGTGGCTTAAAATATGTTCTCAGAGCATATATTTCAGGTTCAATTTATGAAGTCACTCCGTCATGTCCGACTCTTTGTGACCCCATGGATTGTAGCCTACCAGGTTCCTCTGTCCATGAGATTGTCCAGGCAATAATAGTACTACAGTGAATTGTCATTTCCTTTTCCAAGGGATCTTCCCATCACAGGGATTGAACCCGGGTCTCCCGCATTGTAGACAGACGCTTTACCGTCTGAGCCACCAGGGAAGTCATATATACAAATTCATATCTACACATATATATATATATATGTATGTTTGTATACACACATACATGTATACACATGAGGAGGATGTTGCAACCCACTCCAGTATTCTTGACTGGAGAATCCCTAAGAACAGAGGAGCCTGGCAGGCTATAGTTCACGGGGTCCCAAAGAGTCAGGAGTCGGATACAACTGATCGACTAAGCACAGCATATGTATGTATACACACACAGATACATCTATCTATCTATCTCTGTGTGTATATATCAAATCAACTCAATTGTCTTGAGTTTGAGCAAACTTAGGGGGATAGTGAACAACAGGGAAGCCTGGCATGGTGGCGTCCATGTGATTACAGAGTCGGACATGACTGAGGGACTGAGCAACAACAGCAATCAGATATTTGCCCCCTTTCCTAGCGTTTGGGACTTTGTATTATTTAACATAAAGCTCATGTGATGGCATGGGAGATAAGCTGCAATTCTGAAAGTACTAATTTGTAGGAAGAAGCAAAGAAAAGGCCAATACTGTTAAAATTCAGAAGCTTTTAGTGTCTGTTACTCAGCCTGCAAGTGCTTCCCTTTAAAAATTGTTTTCCCTAAGATTTTTTTCAATCTTTTGTTGGATTTTTTTTTTTAAGTTTTAATGTCTCTGCAGATAGCAACTCCATTCACTCTTTAAAAAAATGCCTCATCTGTTTCATAAAGTTAATTACATATTTGGCTCCTTGCTAGAAGCAGAGCAGGTGCAGTTTAAAGACAAATGAAATTCAGAGTTAGTAAAAAATATCACAATTTAGTGGGCTTCCCTGGTGGCTCAGATGGTAAAGAATCTGCTTACAATACAGGAGACATGGTTTCAGTCCCTGGGTTGGAAAGATCCCCTGGAGAAGGGAGTGGCTACCCACTCCAGTGTTCTTACCTGGAGAAACCCATGGACAGAGGAGCATGGTGGGCTATAGTCCCCATGGGGTTGCAAAGATTTTGGACATGACTGAGTGACTGACACATGCATACATCACAATTTAATATACTATAAGTAAGACCTTTCAATCAAGAATGAAAAGAATTTTTACTCAACAAATGGTTTTCAAAGAACTGGATAGTCAACCAGGAAAAAAATAAATGACTTTTTCCCCTTTCTTACTATTAAAAGTAAGTTCTAGGCAGGATGAAGTCAATGTAAAAACAATGAAATCACTAAATTACTTGAATTCCAGTAATGGATATCTATTTTCCATGTTTGTAATGGGGATGATCTTTTAGGTAAGGTACAAAACCAAAGCACTATTAAAAAATCTAACACACACACACAAGGTTATCCAAGTACATACTGAGACAAGGATATGACAGCATTGAACTAAAAAGGAAATAATTAACAATATCCTATGTACATGAATAAGGAAATGGTAAACATATAATATATATATATATATATATATATATATATATATATATATATATATATATATATATATATATATATAGTGATAGGACTTCCCTGGTGGGTTGAATAGTAAAGAATCTGCCTGCAATGCAGGAGACCCAGGTACAGTTCCTGTGTTGGGAAGATCCCCTGGAGAAGGAGATGGAAACCCATTCTTGCCTAGGGAATTCCATGGACAGAGAAGCTTGGCAGACTACAGTCCAGGGTCGCAAAGAGTCAGATACAACTTAGCAACTAAACCAAAACCATATATAGTGATATCCTGAATACTCTAAAATAAGTTAAATGAAACGAAAGTAGTTTTATTTTTTATAAACTTTTTTAGAGTAGTTTAGATTTATAGAAATTATAAAGAACAGAGATTTCAGAGATTTCATACATGTTCCACATCCATTTCCCCTGCTGTTAACATCTTATATTCCCTTTGTGTATTTCTCATAGCTGGTGAACCAATCTATTATTATCAAAGTGCATCTTTTCCTTAGATTTCCTAAATTTCTTCTTAATGTAGTTTTTCTGATATCATCTAGCATGCTATATTATATTAAGTCATTATGGTTCTTAATGCTTCTCTATTGTGACAATTTCTTAGATTTTTCTTATTTTATAATCTTGTAGTTTTGAAGAATACTAATAAAGTGTTTTACAGAATGTCCCTTTAATTTCTTTTTTCCAATGTTTTTCTCATTTCTGAACAGGATTTAAGGATTTGGGGGAAGACAGTATAACTCGCACCACAAGCCAGTGATTCTTGCTACCAATATGATTTATCAATTACAATGTTAAGCTTGTCTGGCTAAGGTAATATTTGTTGGTTTTCTCTGTTGTAAACTTACTCTCTATCCACTATTCCATTCCATATTCTTTGAAAGAAAGTCATTATGTACAATACATAAAGAAGGAAGTATTGTGTTTCACCTTGTCCAGGTAGGAGGATCTACATAAATTATACAGAATTCTTTTGTACAGGAAGTTTGCTTGTTCTCCCCAATGATATGTTTATTCCATCATGTACTTATATATGAAATCAATATTATTTATTTTATAGTAGGGGATATGATCAACACTATTTTGTTTATTGTGTTGCTCAAATTATTACAGATTTGGCCACTGGGAGCTCTTTAGTTGATCCTGATTGCCTTTGACAAACTCCCATCCCTACTGTGTGTGTTTATGTGTGTGTTTAACATTTTCTTACTTTCTGGCACTGTGTGATATAACAGGCTCCTTTTGGGTAGTCCTGCTAAGCTTCAGAATCATCTGGTTTTCCAAGAAGTCCACAATTCTTTGTCAGAGAATGGTATTAGAAACCAAGATCTGGGTAGTAGGTGTGCTTGCTACTACTGTTGTTTCTTTTAGGACATCTAAAGTGACAGAAAAAGGAAATCTATGAGTGTACTTATTCATGTATGTATGTATATATATATATAATCTATGTACAAAGTTAAGTGTGACTTAATACTCATGTGTGCATACACTCTAAGTCACTTCAGTCATGTCTGACTAAAGGTATTCAAAAGTTATGTCATGGTAGTTTTATTTTTAGCTTTTTGATAAATACCCATACTGTTTTCCAAAGTGGCTGTACCAATTTACATTCTCAAAAACAGTGTACTAGGGTTCCCTTTTCTGAATATCCTTGTGAACATTTATTATTTTTTGTCTGCTTAACAGTAACCATTCTGATAGTTGTGAGTGGTTTGGTTTGCATTTCCCTCATGATTAATCATGCTGAGCATCTTTTCATGTGCTTGTTGACCATCTATATGTCTTCTTTTGAAAAATGTGTATCCAGGTTTTTTGCCCATTTTTATTGGGTTGTTTATAATTTTGATATTGAATTGTGTGAGCTCTTTATATGTTTTGGATATTAATCCCTTATCAGACATATGATTTGCAAATATTTTAGCTCATTCAATAGGTTGTCTTTTGTTTGTATCATTGGTTCCCTTTGGTGTGCAAAAGCTTTTAAGTTTAATTAGATACTATTTCTTTATTTTAGCTTTTGTTTCCTATGCCTGAGGAGTCAGGTCTAAAAAAAACAATATTGCTTATACTTATATTAAAGTGCCTTTGTCTTGTTCAGGTGTCATAATAATAGTGATGTCATTGAATGAATTTGGTAGTGTTCCCTCCTCTTTTTTGGAACAATTTAAGAAGAATTGGCAATAACTCTTTTTTTTTTTATTATTACTGATTCAATTTCAATGCTAGTAGTAGGTCTGTTCAATTTCTTCCTGATTTGGTTGTTGAAGATTGCTTATTTCTGGAAATTCATCTATTTTATGTTGTGAAATTATAAATGTTCATCTTATTCTCTTATTTTTGTTTTTGTGTGTCTCTGTTATATGGATTGTAATTTCTCCTCTTTCATTTCTTGTTTTCTTTATATGGGTCCCTTCTCTTTTTTTCTTAATGAGTCTGAGTAAAAGCTTATCAGTTTTGTTTGTCTTTTTGGCAAAAATATATTTCTTGGTTTCATTGATCATTTCTATTGGTTTGGGGCCTCTATTTTATTTATTTCAGCTCTGATCATTGTTGTTTTCTTCTCTCTGCTGACTTTGGGTTTCATTTTTTCTTATTTTTCTAATTCCTTTAGATAATAGGTTGTTTCCATGAAAGTTTTCTTATTTCTTGAGATAGATCTTATTATAATAAGCTTTCTTCTTAGAACTGCGTTTGTAGTGTCCCAGAGATTTCAAAAAGTTTTATGTTTGTTTTCATTTATCTCAGGTATTTTCAGACTTTTCTTTGATTTCTTCCTTGACTCATTGGGTTTTTAGTAGCACGTTGTTGTAGAGTCCACATTTTTGTGTTTTTCTCATCTTGTTATTATAATAGATTTCCAGTGTCATAGCTCTGTGGTCAGTAAAGATCTTGATATAATTTCTATTCTATTAAATTTGGTGAGACTTGTTTTGTTGCCTAGTATGTGGTCTATCCTTGGGAACATTCCATGTGTATTTGAAAAGAATGTGTTTCTGCTCTTTTTGGATGGAATATCTTGTAGATATTTAAGTCCAACTAGTCTAATGTGTCATCTAGGGTTATTGTTTCCTTATTGATTTCTGTCTGGGTGATCTGTCTGTTGATATAAACGGGGTTAAAAATGTGTCTTAAAATTCCATATTATTATTATATTGTTGTCATTTTTTCCTATTTTGTCTGTTAATGTTTGCTTTATGTATTTAGATGTTCCAATGTTAGGGCCATATGTGTTTATGAATGTCAGGTCCTCTTCTTGTATTGATCTCTTTATCATTATATAATACCATTTATTCTATTTTATTATAGACTTTATTTTAAACTCACTTTGCCTGATATAACTATTGCTACCTATATCTTTCTTTTTGTTTTCATTTGAATATTTTTTTTTACCATTTCTTCATTTTCTGTGTATATCTTTAGTTCTAAAGTGACTCTCTTGTAGCAGCACAAAGATAGAATTTTTTAATCAAATGGAAAATAATAAATTATTTTTTAAGTAATTATCAATGACAGCATGACCTTACAAAGACTGTGAAATGCAACTACAGCCATATTTAAAAGAAAACTTATCTTATATATAATTTAAAATTTTTTAAAAAACAGTGCAAGTTGAAAGTTAGTTATTTATACTTTCACATTAAAAGCTAAAAAAAGGAAAAACGTATGCTCCAAGAAATTTTTACTTTTTTTCCCCTACTTTTTCTTAAGAAATAAAAATATATACCAAAAGGATAGTAATAGAACACTAAAACCAAATAGAAGAATTCTTAATCTTTTAAAAAAATCTCCAAAAAATAATATCATTGTTAACGGTCAAATGTTCAATCCTCTCTCCACCATCCAATGTTGATATCAAACTTGGAATATTCACTATCATCTCCATTTCAATTTATTATCAGACTGGAGGTTACAAATAATACAATAAATCAAAACACATAAAGTTTAGCAGGGAAGAAATAAAACTTGCATTATTTATTTGTATATTCAGGGAGAAAAATCAGGGAACAAAAAAATATAAAATAAATTTCAACATTAAAAAAATTCATTTAAAATAGCATCAAAATGCATTACATTCCTAGGAATATATATGGCAAAAGTCATACAAGAAGAGTCCTCTGAAAATTATATAGACATTAATGGGAGAATCTAAGAAATAAAAGCTGATGAATATGCCATGTTCACTGATTGCAAAACACGGTAATGCTGCTGCTGTTGCTGCTAAGTCGTTTCAGTTGTGTCTGACTCTGTGCGACCCCATAGACGGCAGCCCACCAGGCTCCCCCATCCCTGGGATTCTCCGGGCAAGAACACTGGCGTGGGTTGCCATTTCCTTCTCCAATGCATGAAAGTGAAAAGTGAAAGTGAAGTCGCTCAGTCGTGTCCGACTCCTAGTGATCCCATGGACTGCAGCCTACCAGGCTCCTCCATCCATGGGATTTTCCAGGCAAGAGCACTGGAGTGGGGTGCCATTGCCTTCTCCAGACACAGTAATGCAGAGGTGTAATTTCTCCTTAAATAAATGTATATATTCAGCACAATCCAAACAACATCCCAGCTCTATGTGAATGTGTGTGTTTGTGTGTGTGTATGTGAAAATTTACCAGATAAGTAAAAGTTATACAGAAATGTAGAATCAGGGATAATCAAACCAGTCATGAAGAAGACAAGTAGAACTGAACAATTTATTCTTCAAAATATTAACGTGTATTATAAAGCTATATTAATTAGAATAGTATAGACAAAATTAACTGTAAAATGCAATAGAGAACTTAGAAATATATCCACACATACTCAACTTCATATTTTATAGTAACAGTGACAATGCAGTGTATCTTTCTTACATCTTAGATGTAAATCAATTCCAGAGAGATTGTAGATGAAAATATAAAAAAGTAACACTTTTCGCAGAAAATATAGGAGATTATCTTTCCGAACATGAGGTAGGCCCATATTCTTTATTTTTTTAATTATTATTTTGTTTAATTTTTATTTTTACTTTATTTTACTTTACAATACTGTATTGGTTTTTCCATACATTGACATGAATCCACCACGGGTGTACAGCATATACAAGTGTGGACCAAGAAGGACAATAATTGATAAAATGAACTATGTTACACTTGTAACCTTCTGTTCTTCAAAAGGCACTGTTGAGAGTTAAAGAACCACCTATGCACTGAGAGGTGATATTTGCAATATAAGTCCCTTACAAAGAATTTGTCATCAAAATATATAAATATTTCTTTCAAATTGTAAGAAAAAGTAACACAACTCATTTGTCATTAAAGATCTTCATATTAAAGGTACCATGCCACTCTTATACACACCCACCAGCATGGATAAAATGAAACAGACCGTGCCTAGTTTGATAAAACAATAACGTCAGAAGCTGCAGGCAAAAACGTCTATAGAGATATTTGTACAGTTCATAAAACCCTTAAGCAGCATTTACTAAAGCTGGATGTATGCATACCTGTGACACACTCTTGGGTATATCCCAGAGAAATACGGCCACATGTGCCTCAAAATATAAGTATTAAAATGTTTGTTATAGCACTATTCATTATAATTTAAAATGCCTATCCAGAGTAGGCTGTATAAATAAATGTTCACTCAATAGTATAGAAGACAGAAATAAGAATGAATAATTTACATGTACACAAAACAACATAAATGAATCTCCCAAGTAAAATATTGAGCAAAGGCACCAGGCACAAGGGGCTGCATTCGGTATGATTGTATGTAAATATATATAACATATTCAAACTAGAGAGAAAACTTTATATCTTCAGAAGTCAGGATAGTGTCTAGCTTTGTTTGGGAAAGAGATGAGCAATAAATAGAAGCATGTAAACAAATATTTCATTTCTAATTTTAGTGGCAGTTAGCCAAGTGTGCTGAGTTATTATACATTTTAGTATATGCACTTTCAGTTTCCTAATTTAGTAAATTGTTATTTCTGTCCTGATACAGTATATTATCAATACTGGTTTTCCTCCTATAGTTAAATATATATATATACACACAATATCTAAATATATATACATTATATGAGTAAATATATATATGTGTGTATATATATACACACATTATTGATTTTCCTGTAATAACTCTATTAAAATTTCTATTGTGAGTATCTGTGAGCACAAAGCCTTCTCATACTGTCATATATAGATGGTAGTTGTAGCCTTTGAGAAAAAAATTCAATAGCTGGTTCTGGATATAGCAGGAAGGATGGGATTTAGTCGAGAACTATACATCATATTTTTTAGAGAGAGCAACATCAAACAGAGACAAGCCCTCCTCTGATTATAATAAGAAGTTTCAATAAGCACATTCCAACACAAGTGACAAAGGAAAAGGCACTACTTGATTCTGCAACTATTGTCTTTAATATTAATTTAACCTTCTCTACTTGCTCTGTCTTAATTTAAAACTAGTCAAATTAACCATCTCCTGTCTCATTATTTCAGTTCATCTGCCCAGAGGGCCTCTTAAAACAAATCTATGATCAATTATTATCTCGGAGCTTATCTTTCTCTCACGATCAAGTTTCATGATTCTAGCAGTTCTATAAGTATTGCTAACATTTATAGGATTCATTTTTAATATCTTTTTCAGTTTATTGAGAAGTAACTGGTAATAAGTTCATGTTATTCCTGAATGCTCACCTATTCACCTCAGAATAGCTATTTCAGACACATCAGCTTGAGGGTCATCTCCCAGACCTTGTTTTGTAGTACTACACATAGACTAATATTGCTGCACTTATAACTAGTTACCTCACTAATTTTAATGTATAAAATTTTAATATTTATCAAATTTCAGACTTTAACTTTTTTTTTATCATTAACTTTTTTTTTTTTTTGGTTTTGCCATACATTGACATGAATCCACTACGGGTGTACATGCGTTCCCAAACATGAACCCCCCTCCCACCTCCCTCCCCATAACATCTCTCTGGGTCATCACCGTGCACCAGCCCCAAGCACGCTGTATCCTGCTTTTTAAGTACAATAGGCCATTTCATATATTTTGCATCCTGAGTTTCCAACTCCATGTCTGCTCCCTGGGGGTGAAATGAGACTCAGATTTAATAGGATAAGTTTGGCTCGAGGAAGGTAGTACTAAAAATTGTAGCTTGACAGAGTAGACATTTATTTCTTACATGAAAAAATCTGAGGGTTTTTTTTTTTTTTGATCTGAGGGGTTGTATGATAGTGACATATTGCTGTGTTCCTTGAATCTGTCTTTTCTTACTTCTCTGTGGCATGTGGCTCCCATTCAGAGTCATACCAGGATTCATAAAAAAAGGAGAAGAGTCTGAGACTTACTTGAAATGAAACTACCAAGACTGTCTGACAGCATTTCCGTTAGTACTGCATTGGCCACGCATCCTTATCCACTTGCCAAGGAGGCTCTGAATAGTGTGTCTCTTGTCTCCACCCTGTTCTTCCTTAACAGGCCCTTCTTCTACATCCTCTCCTCTTCCTCTTACACTTCACTTTCTTTCCTTTTCCCAGTTCCTCCTTCAGCCTTTCCCCTTGACCTTCTAATTTCTCTCCAACACACGGTATGTTTCCATTATTTATAGTGTCCTGTAAATACACCTTGAGTAGAAGGCATAAGTGATGCAGACCAACAAGAACATACATCTGACAATATTGAATTTAAGATGAATATTTGAATTAAACATAATCCACATAAACAAATATTATGTTGGTATTGTTCAGTCACTAAGTTGTGTCTGACTCTTTGCAAGCCCATACACTGCAGCCCTTCAGTCTCCTCTATTCATGGGATTTCCCAGGCAAGAATACTGGCTGCTGCTGTTGTTAAGTTGCTTCAGTCATGTCCGACTCTGTGCGACCCCAGAGATGGCAGCCCACCAGGCAAGAACACTAGAGTGGGTTGCCATTTCCTTCTCCAATGCATGAAAGTAAAAAGTGAAAGTGAAGTCACTCAGTCGTGTCCGACCCTCAGCGACCCCATTGACTGCAGCCTTCCAGGCTCCTCCATCCATGGGATTTTCCAGGCAAGAGTACTGGAGTGGAGTGCCATTGCCTTCTCTGAAGAATACTGGAGTGAGTTGCTATTTCCATCTCCATGGAATGATACATATATTATGATCTAGGTTTTATACATGCATATATATTACTATATAGAATCAGTTAATGGTCAAAATTGAATTATATAATCTTTGTCAGAACCCTGGAAATAAATACATATATGCTTAAAAATCTCTATATTGATTCAGGTAATCCATATATTTTTTCAGTTCCATTCAGCCGCTCAGTTGTGTCTGACTCTTTGCAACCTCATGGACAGCAGCACACCAGGCTTCCCTGTCCATCACTAAATCCCAGAGCTTGCTCCAACTTATGTCCCTTGAGTCAGTGATGCCATTGAACCATCTTATCCTCTGTTGTCCCCTTCTCCTCCTGCCTTCAATCTTTCCCAGCATCAGGGTCTTTTCCAAGGAGTCAGTTCTTCACACGAGATGGCAAAAGTATTGGAGTTTCAGCTTCAGCATCAGTCCTTCCAATGAATATTCAGGACTGATTTTCTTTAGGATTGACTGATTTGATCTTCTTGCAGACCAAGGACTTTCAACAGTCTTCTCCAACACCACAGTTCAAAAGCATCAATTCTTTGGTGCTCAGCTTTCTTTATGGTCCAACTCTCACATCCATACATGACTACTGGAAAAACCATAGCTTTGACTACATGGACCTTTGCTGGCAAAGTAATTTCTCTGCTTTTTAAAATGCTGTCTAGGTTGGTAATAACTTTTCTTCCAAGGGGTATGCGTCTTTTAATTTCATGGATGCAGTCACCATCTGCAGAGATTATGGAGCCCAAGAAAATAAAGTCTCTCACTGTTTCCATTTTTTCTCCATCTATTTGCCATGCGTGATGGGACTGGATGCCATGATCTTAGTATTTTGAATGTTAAATTTTAACCCAGCTTTTTCACTCTCCTCTTTCATTTTCATCAAGAGGCTCTTCAGTTCCTCTTCACTTTCTGCCATAAGGATGGTGTCATTTGCATACCTGAGGCTTTTGATATTTCTCCCAGCAATCTTGATTCTAGCTTATGCTTCATCCAGCCCGGCCTTTCTCATGATGTACTCTGTACATAAGTTAAATAAGCAGGGTGACAATATACAGCCTTGACATACTCCTTTCCCAGTTTGGACCCAGTCAGTTATTCCTTGTTTTAACTGTTGCTTTTTCATCTGCATACAGATTTCTCAAGAGGCAGTTAAGGTAATCTGGTAATCCCATCACTTTAAGAATTTTCCAGTTTGTTTTGATCCATGCAGTCAAAGCCTCTCGTGTAGTCAATAAGGTGGAAGTAGATGTTTTTCTAGAACTCTTTTGCTTTTTTGATGATCCAGCAAGCATTGGCAATTCGATCTCTGGTTCCTCTGCCTTTTCTAAATCCAGCTTTAACATCTGGAATTTTATGGTTCAGGTACTGTTGAAACCTTTCTTGAAGAATTTTGAGGATGACTTTGCTAGTGTTTGAGATGAGTGCAATTGTGCAGTAGTTTGAACATTCTTTGGCATTGTCTTTCTTTGGGATTGGGTCCTATGGCCACTGCTGAGTTTTCCAAATGCCAGCACTTTCACAGCATCATCTTTTAGGATTTGAAAGAGCTCAACTGGAATTCCATCACCTCCACTAGCTTTGTTCATAGTGATGCTTCCTAAGGTCCACTTGACTTCACATCCCAGGATGTCTGGCTGTAGGTGAGTGATCACACCATCATGGTTATCTAGGTCATAAAGATGTTTTTTGAATAGTTCTTCTGTGTATTCTTGCCACCTCTTCTTAATATCTTCTGCTTCTGTTAGGTCCATACCATTTCTGTCCTTTATTGTGCCCATCTTTGTATGAAATGTTACCTTGGTATCTCTAATTTTCTTAAAGAGATCTGTACTCTTTCCCATTCTATTGTTTCCCTGTTTATTCTATTTTATTTTTTTGCACTGGTCACTGAGGAAGGCTTTCTTATATCTCCATGCTATTCTTTGGAACTCTGCATTCAAATATATCATTATGATATATATTTTACCACATAGTAATTTAGTAAAATTATAAAATGGTTTATAACTTTATGCATATAATTCTTAAGTGGGTGATTTATTTTTGATTCACCATAGCTAGGTATATATCTTAGCTAAATATATGGCCAAGGTGCTGTATTATTTCTCTTGTAATATTAATATTTCTGATGACAGTTTGTAGGTATTGAATTTGACAGTCTTGGACAGATTTGCCCACAGTCAAAAGATTCAGCCAAAGTCTCTGTTGCCATGGTATTTTACTGTAGGGTACTTTGGTATGCTATTTTATTATTCTTGTGGAAGCAAAGTTACTTTTTAAGAATTAAAAAAAAAACATTTTGAAACATTTGTTTTTGAAAGAAAAAAAATAAGCATAAGCAGGTAAAGTATTTCTTAAATAGTGTATTGAAAAGACCCCTAGATAATGTGTTACAAACACATACACACACAGACACAGATACACACACACCTGGGAAATAAAAAATGACATCTGTTTCAGTGATCTTATTTCACTTTAAATAACACTTTATATCTTTTTTAGAAATTGAAATGGTGTTAATTCTAGACTGTGCATATAAATGAAATATACATAAACTTTTGCTAGTAAACATCCCATTACATAGTCCAAGCTTGTGGTTTAACGAAAAATTTAAGTAATCTTTGCTGCTGCTGCTGCTGCTGCTGCTAAGTCGCTTCAGTTGTGTCCGACTCTGTGTGACCCCATAGACCAGGCTCCCCCGTCCCTGCATATATATACAAAAACACACTCATATAAGTCCATACCACAGCCTTATGTTTTTGAATAGTGAAAATACCCATGATGTATACAAGATTTATTTATTATTTCTCAGATCAAGATATAAAATAACACCCTATTAACCACAACTATCCCACAAAGGGAACCAATATCTTGCCTTCCATCAACATTAATTGGTTTTCCTGCTTTTTGAATTTACAGTTAATAAGTGGAATTGTAAAATATACATCCACTGTTTGGTTTATTTTTCTCAGTCTTATGTGTGTGGGATAAATCAGTGGTTTAGATATAGCATTAATTTGACCACTCTTAGGAAAATATATATTTATTGTAAAGATCATGATTTCTCAACCTAGACACTGTTGATATTTTTGACCAGATAATTCTTTGTTGTGAGGACTGTCTGGTGCATTGTATGACATTTAATGACATCATTGATGTCTCTCCACTACATGCCTGTAACACCATTACCATCTCCCCTAGGTTTTGGCAATTACAAATATCTCACAGCCTCATCAAGTGTCCCCAGAGAGCCAAATTGCCCTGGGTTGAGAGTCACTGGGATAAAAGAAACAAAGTATTTATCCAGTCTTCTGTTGATAGACTTATAGTTTCTAGTTGAGTTCTTTTTATAAACAGTGATGCTGCAAAATTCTTTAGTTTTTGTTACCCATATATGCATGTTTTTTTGAGTTTATATCTAGGATTTAAATTGTTGGGTAATAAGAAATGGATATGTTCCAAGTAGTTTTTAGACTGATTATACCATTTATGGGCTTTGCCTGGTGACTCAGCTGGAAAAGAACCCACCTGCAATGTGGGAGACTTGGATTCAGTCCCTGGGTTGAGAAGATCCCCTGGAAAATAGGATGGCTACCCACGCCAGTATTCTTCCCTGGAGAATTCCAGGGACCATATACTCCATGGGATCGCAAAGAGTCAGACATGACTGAGTGACTTGGACTTGTGCTTGCATACCATTCACCAGCTCACAGAATCCCAATTGCTCTAAATTATTGTCAACACTTGTTTCTGTAAAATTTATCCTGAAGTAGTATTTAATGAAACATTGTTATGGTTTTACATTACATTTCCTTGATGAATCATAACTGGTAGCAGCTCTTCCAATGTTTAACTGTTTAAACATTTTCTTTGTTTGTTTTAAAATATTTAATTAAATTCCTTGAATGTTTTATCTGCTGGATTACCTATCTTGTTCTTATCAATTTGGCTTCCCTGATGGCTTAGATGGTAAAGAACCCCACCTGCAATGCAGGAGACCCAGGTTTGATCCCTAGGTCAGAAGATCCCTTGGATAAGGAAATGGCTACTCACTCTAGTATTCTTGCCTAGAGAATTTATGAACAGAGAAGTCTGGAGGGGTCATAAAGAGTCAGATATGACTGAGTAACTAATACTTTCAACACTTCGTTTTAAAATATTTAGTTGAATTCCTTGAATGTTTTACCCTTCGGGGTACCTATCTTGTTTTTATCAATTTTAGGGTGTGTATATATATTTTGAATATAAAATTCTTAATATTCATGTTATAAAAGATACATGTATAGCAAGTATCATCTCTCTCTCTCTGTGATTTGCCTTTTAATTCTCTTCACAGTATCTTTCACCTTGACTTTTTATTCTGGTTTACACCCATTTCAACCATGTATCCTTCCAGATTCCAAACTGAGAGCCTGTGGTGTTTAACCAGGTGGGTTGTGAAGTAAATCTGTGATACTCATAACTCTCAGATATTGCAATCAAACTTTTAGCTGTTTCCCAGTGCTCACACTGCATAGCTTAGAAGGGGAAAACCTCATGCCAAATACTAAGGCAGAGTGTTTGTATCATTAATCGGACTTCTCTTATCTCTGGAATCTTAGCCCCCCATGTTTATTTGTGTTGACCTGGTAGTGGCGGTTTAGTCTCTAAGTCGTGTCTGACTCTTGAGACCCCATGGACTGTAGCTCGCCAGGCTCCTCTATACATAGGCTTTTCCAAGCAAGAATGCTGGAGTGGGTTGCCATTTCCTTCTCCAGGGGATCTTCCCAACCTGGGGATCTTCCCAACCTGGGATCAAACCTGGGTCTCTGCACTGCAGGCAGATTCTTTATTGACTGAACTACCAGGAAAGCCCTTGTATTGACTTGGCATCTCCAAACTCTGGTTGTTCTCTCCCCATCTAACTTTTCTCTATCTTATAGCTGCTTTCTGCTAAACTCAGCTTCCTACACAGAGCAACTTCAATATTACCAAATGGCTCAAGGGCAAAAGTGTAGCACAGAGTTAATTCACTTTAATGAGTTGTCCTTTTTATGGGGTCCCTAGAGAGGAAATGGCAACCCACTCCAGTATTCTTGCCTAGAGAATCCCAGGGATGGGGGAGCCTGGTGGGCTGCCATCTATGGGGTCACACAGAGTCGGACACGACTGAAGCGACTTAGCATGCCAAAGAAGGGGCTTCCCTGGTGGCTCAGAGGTTAAAGCCTCTGCCTGCAATGCAGGAGACCTGGGTTTGATCCCAGGGTTGGGAAGATCCCCTGAAGAAGGAAATGGCAACCTACTGCAGTATTCTTGCCAGGAGAATCCCATGGGCAGAGGCACAAACTACCGCAAAATTGAACTCATCTCATACACTAGTAAAGTAATGCTCAAAATTCTCCAAGCCACGCTTCAGCAATACGTGAACCATGAATTTCCAGATGTTCAAGCTGGTTTTACAAAAGGCAGAGGAACCAGAGATCAAATTGCCAGCATCCGCTGGATCATCAAAAAAGCAAGAGTTCCAGAAAAACATCTATTTCTACTTTATTGACTATGCCAAAGCCTTTATATGGATCACAATAAACTGTGGAAAATTCTGAAAGAGATGGGAATACCAGACCACCTGACCTGCCTCTTGAGAAACCTACATGCAGGTCAGGAAGCAACAGTTAGAACTGGACATGGAACAACAGACTGGTTCCAAATAGGAAAAGGAGTACATCAAGGCTGTATATTGTCACCCTGCTTATTTAACTTCTATGCAGAGTACATCATGAGAAACACTGGACTGGAAGAAACACAAGCTGGAATCAAGATTGCCGGGAGAAATATCAATAACCTCAGATCTGCAGATGACACCATCCTTATGGCAAAAAGTGAAGAGGAACTAAAAAGCCTTTTGATGAAAGTGAAAGTGGAGAGTGCAAAAGTTGGCTTAAAGCTCAACATTCAGAAAACGAAGATCATGGCATCTGGTCCCATCACTTCATGGCAAATAGATGGGGAAACAGTGGAAGCAGTGTCAGACTTTATTTTTGGGGAGCTCCAAAATCACTGCAGATGGTGACTGCAGCCATGAAATTAAAAGACACTTACTCCTTGGAAGAAAAGTTATGACCAAAATAGATAGCATTTTGAAAAGCAGAGACATTACTTTGCCGACTAAGGTCCATCTAGTCAAGGCTATGGTTTTTCCTGTGGTCATGTATGGATGTGAGAGTTGGACTGTGAAGAAAGCTAAGCACCGAAGAATTGATGCTTTTGAACTGTGGTGTTGCAGAAGACTATTGAGAGTCCCTTGGACTGCAGGGAGATCCAACCAGTCCATTCTAAAGGAGATCAGCCCTGGGATTTCTTTGGAAGGAATGATGCTAAAGCTGAAACTCCAGTACTTTGGCCACCTCATGCTCTGAGTTGACCCATTGGAAAAGACTCTGATGCTGGGAGGGATTGGGGGCAGGAGGAGAAGAGGACGACAGAGGATGAGATGGCTGGATAGCATCACTAACTCGATGGACATGAGTCTGAGTGAACTCCGGGAGTTGGTGATGGGCAGGGAGGCCTGGCATGAAGCAATTCATGGGGTCACAAAGAGTTGGACACGACTGAACATCTGAAATGAACTGCACTGAACTGAACTGATCTCCTCGAATCCTGGCTCCTTCAGCTCTCTAATACCATTAAGCACCTTAAAAAATTTTTCCAGATTTCTACTTCTTATAGGGAATGTTGTTTTTCTGTAACACTGAAGTGGAATTCTATTAAGGAGCAGAACTGTAGCAGTAAAAGCATGGATATGAGACAATACTTAATGAAGTCCCTAAAAATTCAGTCACATTGTTTGTATATTGGCACCCATTTTAAGAAATGAGTAATTTTGACAGTCTTCTACTTAATGCTTCCAAACATATTTTGGATTTGAACTTTTACAGTCTTCTAAGTTGTTTCTTTTAAAAATCATATGACTTTTTTGTTGTTTTATTTTGTTTTGTTTTACTATTGTGGCACTGTTTATTTAATACTTCCAACCTTGGAATTCTTACAAACTATCTTTTCTAATATAAAAACATGACTCTATTAAAAGTGACAAATAGTATTGTGACAGTTCTGAGGAAAATATTCCTTTTTGATTGGTATTCAGCAAAGAGCTATTTGCTGTCTTTTGATATTTGATGCTTTTTGTTAGACTAAGTCAACTGTCTGCCATGAATTATGATTAAAGTATAAAAAATAGCAAGAGAAAGGAACTTGCATGAATTGCCAATCCTCTAAATTAGTAGCAGAGCTAAAAAGCTATGTGAAATAGATCATCATATGACTAATTACATCTATGCCTTGAGAAATAAGTCCATTGGAGCCTTGAAATTGTATGCATGTGTGCATGCTAAGTCACTTCAGTCACGTCGGACTCTGCAATGCTATGGACTGTATCCCGCCAGGCTCCCCTGTAATGAAATTCTTCAGGCAAGAATACTGGAGTGGGTTGCCATGTCCTCCTCCAGGGGATCTTTCCTACCCAGGGATCGAACCTGCATCTCTTATGTAGCATGAATTGATAGGCGGTTTCTTTGTCACTAGTGTGACCTGGGAAGCCCCTGGAAATTGTATACATTTCTCCTTTTCCTTATTTTTAGTTTTTCATCATCATTCTTTTTAAAAAATGAATGGTAAGTTATTCCATGCTCATGTATTGAAAGAATTAATATTAAAATATCTATATTACCTAAAGCAATTTACAAATTTACTGAAATCCCTATCAAAATTATAATGGCGTTTTTTCACAAAGATAGGACAAACCATTTTAAAATTTGTACAGAACCATGAAGGATCTTGAATAGCCAAACCAATCTTGAGAAAGAAGAACACAGCTTTTTTAAAAAAAACTTTGGTCAGGGAAACACTTTCATTGAGCTTGAAGTATTCATATCCAATTGTATGGGTGTACATTTGAGAGTTCTTATAAGTATTATTGTTACATTATAACTAAAATGAAATGTGTTAACATGTTATACTTTTAGCCAATGTACATTAATATCTATTACCTGACAAAAATCTCAAAATAATGTTATATTGGCAAGTACAATTTATTATAGATTATCATGTTATGGGTAAGTGTTATCCAGAGATTTAAGTAAGATCAGAAGTTAAAATATGTAAAGGAGCACTTGAAAGAAAACCTATGAATTATAGAAGGGAACAAAGTACACAGGAAAAAACATGTGACTCAGTGTATGATCAGAATATTTAGGCATGTATTTTTTTTTATGGTGAAATAAATCATTGATATTTTAAAGTATTTTTCTAGGTTATGTTAGCACAACCAATGCCCTGTTTTACCCTGCATCCTGGGACAGCTAATGTGCTAGGCTAAGCTCCACTTTCACAAATGAGCAAGTCTTTGCTATCTGTTACTTTCCTGGCTGGGAGAGAAAAAGTACTAACAGTATGCATCTAATAGAAAAGCTGAGTTTATTAAAAAAAAAAAAACATTTTTGTTATTGTATATTTTTGAAAATATAAATTAAAAGTAAGACCTATGTAATGATGAACTCTGATATAAATAGTGTTAACTCTTTTGTATAAACTTAACTACCACATTCAACTCATTTGTTTTAATTGGCTGCAACCATCCCCACAATCCAAAGGAAAGCATTACATAATTCTTGATTATTCTTTTTGCCCATGTTTAATTAGATTAAATGTTGTCCTAATTTATGCCACATTTCATGCAAAAAAAGTTGAGTAAACTGCAAAAACTTGTAAAAGGAAGGTTGTTACAACTTGAACTAAAGATCCTATAGCCTTTCTGTTGGAGTGGACATATCTATTATCTCTATGTCATGCTCAAATCAGGATGAAGTGGGTACCAAGCATATTCAGCTCAGTCATTCAGTCATGTCTTACTCTTTGTGACCCCATGGACTATAGCACGCCAGGCTTCCCTGTCCATCAACAACTCCTGGAGCTTGCTCAAACTCATGTCCATTGAGTTGGTAATGCCATCCAACTATTTCATTCTCTGTCGTCCCCTTCTCCTCCTGCCTTCAATCTTTCCCAGCATCAGGGTCTCTTCCAAAGAGTCAGTTCTTCACATCAGGTGGCCAAAGTATAGGAGTTTCAATGTCAGCATCAGTCCTTTCAATGAATATTCAGGACTGATTTCCTTTAGAAATGACTGGTTTCATCTTCTTGCAGTCCAAGTGATGAGGTCTCAAGAGTCTTCCCCAACACCACATTTCAAAAGCATCAATTCTTCGGCTCACAGCTTTGTTTATAGCCCAACTCTCACATCCATAAATAACTACTGTAAAAATGATAGCTTTGACTAGACGGACCTTTGTTGACAAAGTAATGCCTCTGCTTTTTAATATGCTGCCTGGGTGAGTTATAGCTTTTCTTCCAAGGAGCACGTGTCTTTTAATTTCATGGCTGCAGTCAACATCTGCAGTGATTTTGGAGTCCCCCAAAATAAAGTTTCTCACTAGTTCCAGTGTTACCCCATCTATCTGCCATGAAGTGATGGGACCAGATGCCATGATGTTAGTTTTCTGAATGTTGAGTTGTAAGCCAACTTCTTGACTCTCCTCTTTCACTTTCATCAAAAGGCTCTTTAGTTCTTCTTCACTTTCTGCCATAAGGGTGGTGTCATCTGCGTATCTGAGGTTATTGATATTTCTCCTGGCAATCTTGATTCCAGCTTGTGCCAGGCTTCAGCAATACATGAACCGTGAAATTCCAGATGTTCAAGCTGGTTTTAGAAAAGGCAGAGGAGCCAGAGATCAAATTCCCAACATCCGCTGGATCATTGAAAAAGCAAGAGAGTTCCAGAAAAACATCTATTTCTGCTTTATTGATTATGCCAAAGCCTTTGACTGTGTGGATCACAATAAACTATGGAAAATTCTGAAAGAGATGTGAATACCAGACCATCTGACATGCCTCTTGAGAAACCTATATGCAGGTCAGGAAGCAACAGTTAGAACTTGACATGGAACAACAGACTGGTTCCAAATAGGAAAAGGAGTTCATCAAGGCTGTATATTCTCACCCTGCTTATTTAACTTACCTGCAGAGTACATCATGAGAAATGCTGGGCTGGAAGAATCACAAGCTGGAATCAAGATTGCCAGGAGGCATAGTAATCACCTCAGATATGCAGATGACACCACCCTTATGGCAGAAAGTGAAGAGGAACTAAAAAGCCTCTTGATAGAATGAAAGTGGTGAGTGAAAAAGCTGGCTTAAAGCTCAACATTCAGAAAACTAAGATCGTGGCATCTGGTCCCATCACTTCATGGCAAATAGATGGGGAAACAGTGGAAGAAGAGTCAGATTTTTTTTTTTTTTTTTGGCCCCCAAATCACTGCAGATGGTGACTGCACCCATGAAATTAAAAGACGCTTACTCCTTGGAAGGAAAGTTATGACCAACCTAGATAGGATATTCAAAAGCAGAGACATTACTTTGCCAATAAAGGTCTGTCTAGTCAAGGCTATGGTTTTTCCAGTAGTCATGTATGGATGTGAGAGTTGGACTGTGAAGAAAGCTGAGTGCCGAAGAATTGATGCTTTTGAACTGTGGTGTTGGAGAAGACTCGAGAGTCCCTTGGACTGCAAGGAGATCCAGCCAGTCCATCCTGAAGGAGATCAGCCCTGGGATTTCTTTGGAGGGAATGATGCTAAAGCTGAAACTCCAGTACTTTGGCCACCTCACGTGAAGAGTTGACTCATTAGAAAGACTCTGATGCTGGGAGGGATTGGGGGTGGGAAGAGAAGGGGACGACAGAGGATGAGATGGCTGGATGACATCACTGACTCGATGGACGTGAGTCTGAGTGAACTCCAGGAGTTGGTGATGGACAGGCAGGCCTGGCGTGAAGCAATTCATGGGGTCGCAAAGAGTCAGACACGACTGAGCAACTGAACTGACTGAACTGACTGTGCGTAACTTTGGACTACTAAAATCCAATAAAGGGCCTCACTTATTTAAAACACTCTGAAGCATTCTTTTATTACTCATGAACACAGAAAAGTCCTTCATATTGGTCTTCTGGCACAACTTATTAATGTTTGTAGTGTGACATAATAGTTAATCTTGGAAAAGGATAGTTATCTTGATGATGGTTTTGGCTGATGCAAAATCTTCACCAATCTTTGTGACAATAGAGTGTTAAGGGTTTTATTGCAACAGTATTAGGTGAGTTGGTCTATACTTTTTTGAGAAATTTAGAATTACAGACTGTACCAAATTTTTTTTTCAAAAATAGCCTTGATTCATATAGTCATGTAAAAGTACAGAGCTACTTTAATATTTTATAATTGTAAGTGAAGCAAATATCTTGATGTTAAAATAAAAAATTCATAAATGAATGAGAAAATAAAACCTAAATTTGATTCCAGAAAACTAAGCAAACTTGACCTTAATAATAGCTGACATCCTACATTAATAACCCAGAGAAGAGGAAGCATTTGATTCCTTTGTGACTGAAATAAGATGGAATATAAATTCTATCTCTTAGCTAAAATCTTTTCTGTGGAATGTAAAGTGCTAATATTTATATGCCTAGTTTTTTCCTAGCATTATGTCCTTAATAACTTTTTCTTATAAACTCTAAATTCTAGTGTTCCACTTTCTTCTGTTATGTGTCAACTTTATTTTATGTACCAGTATCTACATGGTATTTTATTAAAATAATAAATGTCTGAAACATTATTTGTCTAATTTACATAGTCATTGAAAGAAAAAAAATGACCAATCCCCTATACTTCCTTCCAAAATGAGGAAATACAACTTGATTTTGTTTAGGCTTAAATAAATGAGAGAAAGCAGAAATTGTGTTAAGGCAACATGAGAAATTACTCAACACTTGAATGGCCCACAAGTGACAGTGTAGATATCTAAGAATGATTTTTCATGTAGTGTATTTGTTATAGGTGATACAAGTGAAATAGAGTTCCTAGTTCTATAAAGATTTCATTCCACAAGGAATGTATGCCTTTCAGTTTAAAACATCTAACATCATGAAATTACTTAATCAAATAATGACAATTGATGGCAAATGCAGAATCACAACTATACTTCGATATTCCTGCCTCATTCACCTCATTCACTTTCTTATTCTATAAAGCATTTAATATATAGAGCATAATGTTATTTCTCTTTTCTGAATATTCATATTAACATTTAATACATGCATAAATGATAGATGTGTAAATAGATGGGTGTGTGGATGTTTAGATGAGTGGAAGATGGTTAGATAGACAAATAGAACTGTTTATCTGAATTAAAAACCCCCACAAAATAATTTTTTAAACCTTAATACACTTTTTTTTAACACTTAGGATTTAGGTTTTGGACAACAGTTTTGTAGGATATAAATTTCAGTCTAAATTCATTCTCATTTCAGTAATGAACTGATAATGATTATGCATTTATAGTCAAAATAGTTGATATAGCTTCTGTAGTTCAAAATAGCAATATTATGCTAATTAAAATATTGTGTATTATTTATTTATAAAGATAAATACACAACTTTTAATATAGAGCAAAATAACAATAAAATGCATCATTCTAAAAGCATTCATCTTTTCTATTAGTTATATGACTGAGCTTTAATAAACATTTCTAAAACTAGAAATATTTTTTGAAAGAAGAAAATTAACTACCCTTAAAATGTTTCAAATGATACTTGGAGTGCTATTATGCAACTCTACATGTTGATTATGCAGATTATGTAAAAATATGGAAAATGTTAATGAAATTATGTTAAGTGAAATAAAAATATATACATTGTGTTTGCACACACCATGCTAATTCTAGCCTCCATTTTTTTTTGCTTTTAATTTCATTACACTTGGAATTCTGAAACTGACACTACATTCAGTCTAGATAACTCAGATAATTCTCACTCATACATCAAGAGTTTTCAGGAATGAATCACTATTCCTGAAATATTTATTTATTTATTTAATTTACTATAATAACTGGTAAAGAATTTACTACTATACTTGTCACATTGTATGGTAATTGTCTATATAAAATTTCTCTTGCTTCTAGAATATTACATTCCTAAAGGCTATCATTGCTTTTATCAGATTCGTAATCCCAGTATATAACACAGGGCTTGACATGGCCCTGAGGATTGTGAAGATTGATCCATTAGTAGTTAAAACAGTTGCCTTTTGGAGTTAAGCACCACCTTCCAATTAAGGATATCACTGTTACTGCAGTTAAAAGTGATGCTAGCTATCATTATTTGGAATTCTTTATCAGGTAGATTCCCTATCTCTTCCTCTTTGGTTTGGTGGGCACTTATCCTGTTCCTTTACCTGCTGGGTATTTCTCTGCCTTTCCATCTTGTTTATATTGCTGTGTTTGGGGTGGCCTTTCTGTATTCTGGCAGTTGGTGGTTCCTCAAAACCAATACAATATAAGTAAAGTAATAATGTAAAATAAATAAATTAAAAATTTTAAAAAGTGATGTTAGAACACCTAGAGATATTTCAAGTGATCACCTTCTTTCTCTACCTTCATCTTTCAGTGCATTCCTGAATAATTCTTTTGAAAACCATATAGTTAACTAATCTCACAGTGTATCATGCCACTACAATTTTTTTTATGTCCCAGAATGTAAGATAAAAATAGAACCAATGGGTAGAAAAGATTATTTGAAAAGACTAGTGAATTGACAAGCATGTATTTATACAAATGTTTTGAAGGAATGTTCATAGAAGTCTTACATATAAAAGCAAAAACCTAGGAAAAAACCCATATGATCCTTAATGAAATAATGAATAAATAAGTAGTGTTATATTCTCAAAAGGGTACCCTACCCACAAAGCAAAGGAATGAATCATAGATACACAAAACAATATGGATGGTGGTTTAGTCACTAAGTTGTGTCCGACTCTTGTGATCCCATGGACTGTAGCCTGCCAGGCTCCTCTGTCCATGGGACTCTTTAGGCAAGAATATGAGGGGTTTTCCATTTCCTTCTCGAGGGAAACAATATGGATAAATGTCCAAAAATGATGTGTGAACCGAGAAAAGGAAATTTACCAAAGGGTACATCCAATATGAATATACTTATGTAAAAGACAAAAAGGAAACCATCTATGGTGCCATAAATTAAGATATTAATAGCATCTTGTGTTTGAGATAGGAATTGCCTGAGAACAGAAGTAGTGAACTTTCTGAAGTAACGGAAATGTCCTAAATTTTGGGAGAGCTGTGAGTTGCACAAGTATGTGATTCTGTCATAAGTCACTAGTTTTCTGTGACTTTAATGTCTGTGCAGTTCAATATAGGCAAATTATACATCGATTCAGTAATTGAAAGTGAAACGCTAATGTGCTTAATATGTGCTACTCGAGAAGCTTATTCTAAAATGTATGCAGAAATATAAAAGATGTAAATAACCAAAACAGTCTTAAAAAATAAATTTCTAGAACTCACACATGCAATTTCTAAGAAGTGGTGTAAAGATACAGTGACCAAAACTATGTTGAATAATAGTGGTGAAAGTGGACACCCTTGTCTTGTTCCTGATCTTAGGGGGAATGCTTTGTTTTCCACCATTGAGAATAATGTTTGCTCTAGGTTTATCATATGTGCCCTTTATTATGTTGAGGTAGGTTTCTTCTATGCACATTTTTTGAAGAGTTTTAATCATAAATGGTTGCTGAATTTCATCAAAGGCTTTTTTTTTTCATCTATTGAGATTATCATGTGGTTTTCATCTTTCAATTTGTTAATATGGTATATCACATTGATTGATTTGTGTATATGGAAGAATCCTTGTACCCCTGGAATAAACCCAAGTTGATCATGGTGTATGAGCTTTTTGATGAGTTGGTGAATTCTGCTTGCTAAAATTTTGTTGAGGATTTTTGCATCTATGTTCATCAGAGTTATTAGCCTTTTTTTTTTTTTTTTCTTTCTGTGTGTTCTTTACCAGGGTGATGCTGGCCACGTAGAATGAGTTTGGAAGTGTTCCTTCCTCTGCAATCTTTTAAAAGAGTTTTAGGGTAGGCATTAGCTCTTCACTAAATGTTTGATAGAATTCTCCTGTGAAGCCATCTGGTCCTGGGCTTCTGTCTTTTGGGAGATTTTTTTTCTTTGAGCACAGGTTCACTTTCAGTGCTTGTAACTAGGTTGTTCGTAATTTCTATTTCTTCCTGGTTCAGTCTTGGAAGATTGAGCTTTTCTAAGAATTTGTCCATTTCTTCCAGGTTGTCCACTTTATTGCCATACAGTTGTTCATAAGAGTCTCTTATAATCCTTTTTATTTCACATTGTCTGTTGTTCAGTTCAGTCACTCAGTCGTGTCTGACTCTTTGTGACCCCATGAATAGCAGCATGCCAGGCCTCCCTATCCATCACCAACTCCCAGAGTTCACTCAGACACACGTCCATTGAGTCAGTGATGTCATCCAGCCATCTCATCAACTGTCGTACCCTTCTCCTCCTGCCCCCAATCCTTCCCAGCATCAGAGTCTTTTCCAATGAGTCAACTCTTCCCATGAAGTGGCCAAAGTATTGGAGTTTTAACTTTAGCATCAGTCCTTTCAATGAACACACAGGACTGATCGTAAGAATGGACTGGTTGGATCTCCTTGCAGTCCAAGAGACTCGAAAGAGTCTTCTGCTGCTGCTGCTGCTGCTGCTAAGTCGCTTCAGTCGTGTCCGACTCTGTGCGACCCCATAGACGGCAGCCCAACAGGCTCCCCCATCCCTGGGATTCTCCAGGCAAGAACACTGGAGTGGGTTGCTATTTCCTTCTCCAAAGCATGAAAGTGAAAGGTGAAAGTGTAGTCACTTAGTCGTGTCCGACTCTTAGCAACCCCATGAACTACAGCCCACCAGGCTCCTCTATCCATGGGATTTTCCAAGCAAGAGTACTAGAGTGGGGTGCTAGTGCCTTCTCTGGTGTTCTGCAACACCACAGTTCAAAAGCATCAATTCTTTGGCGCTCAGCTTTCTTTATAGTCCAATTTTCACATCCATACATGACCACTAGAAAAACCATAGCCTTGACTAGATGGACCCTTGTTGGCAAAGTAATGTCTCTGCTTTTGAATATGCTATCGAGGTTGGTCATAATTTTTCATCCAAGGAATAAGCATCTTTTAATTTCATGGCTGAAACCACCATCTGCAGTGATTTTAGAGCCCAAAAAAATAAAGTCTGACACTGTTTGCAATGTTTCCCCATCTATTTCCCATGAAGTGATGGGACCAGATACCATGATTTTAGTTTTCTGAATGTTGAGCTTTAAGCCAACTTTTGCACTCTCCGCTTTCACTGTCTTCAAGAGGCTTTTTAGTTCCTCTTCACTTTCTGCCATAAGGGTGGTATCATCTGCATATCTGAGGTTATTGATATTTCTCCTGGCAATCTTGATTCCAGCTTGAGCTTCATCCAGCCCAGCGTTTCTTATGATATACTCTGCATATAAGTTAAATAAGCAAGGCGACAATATGCAGCCTCGATGTACTCCTTTTCTTATTTGGAACCAGTCTGTTATTCCATGTCCAGTTCTAACTGTTGCTTCCTGACCTGCATGTAGGTTTCTCAAGAGGCAGGTGAGTTGGTCTGATATTTCCATATCTTTCAGAATTTTCCAGGTTATTGTGATCCACACAGGACTGGAAAAGGTCAGTTTTCATTCCAATTCCAAAGAAAGGCAATGCCAAAGAATGCTCAAACAACACTAATTGCACTCATCTCACACTCTAGTAAAGTAATGCTCAAAATTATCCAAGCCAGACTTTAGCAATACGTGAACCATGAACTTCCAGATGTTCAAGCTGGATTTAGAAAAGGCAGAGGAACCAGAGATCAGATTCCCATCATCCGCTGGATCATCAAAAAAGCAAGAGAGTTCCAGAAAAACATCTATTTCTGCTTTATTGACTATGCCAAAGCCTTTGACTGTGTGGATCACAATAAACTGTGGAAAATTCTGAACGAGATTGGAATACCAGACCACCAGACATGCCTCTTGAGAAACCTATATGTAGGTCAGGAAGCAACAGTTAGAACTGGACATGGAACAACAGACTGGTTCCAAATAGGAAAAGGAGTAGGTCAAGGCTGTATATTGTCACCCTGCTTATTTAACTTCTATGCAGAGTACATCATGAGAAACACTGGACTGGAAGAAGCCCAAGCTGGAATCAAGATTGCCGGGAGAAATATCAATAACCTCAGATATGCAGATGACACCACCCTTATGGCAGAAAGTGAAGAGGAACTAAAAAGCCTCTGGATGAAAGTGAAAGCGGAGAATGCAAAAGTTGGCTTAAAGCTCAACATTCAGAAAATGAAGATTATGGCATCTGGTCCCATCACGTCATGGCAAATAGATGGGGAAACAGTGTCAGACTTTATTTGGGGGGGCTCCAAAATCACTGCAGATGGTGATTGCAGCCATGAAATTAAAAGACACTTACTCCTAGGAAGAAAAGTGATGACCAACCTAGAGAGTATATTCGAAAGCAAAGACATTACTTTACCAACAAAGGTCCGTCTAGTCAAGGCTATGGTTTTTCCTGTAGTCATGTATGGATGTGAGAGCTGGATTGTGAAGTAAGCTGAGCACCAAAGAATTGATGCATTTGAACTGTGGTGTTTGAGAAGACTCTTGAGAGTCCCTTGGACTGCAAGGAGATCCAACCAGTCCATTCTGAAGGAGATCAGCCCTGGGATTTCTTTGGAAGGAATGATGCTAAAGCTGCAACTCCAGTACTTTGGCCAACTCATGTGAAGAGTTGACTCATTGGAAAAGACTCTGATGCTGGGAGGGATTGGGGGCAGGAGGAGAAGGAGACGACAGAGGATGAGACGGCTGATGGCATCACTGACTCGATGGACGTGAGTCTGAGTGAACTCCAGGAGTTGGTGATGGACAGGGAGGCCTGGCGTGCTTCTATTCACGGAGTCGCAAAGAGTCAGACATGACTGAGTGACTGAACTGAACTGAACAGGCTTTGGCATAGTCAATAAAGCAGAAGTAGATGTTTTTCTGGAAATCTCTTGCTTTTTCGATGATCCAGCAAATGTTGGCAATTTAATCTCTGGTTCCTCTGCCTTTCCTAAAACCAGCTTGAACATCTGGAGTTGTAACCTCTCATTTTTAATTTCTAATTTGTTGTTTTGATTCTTCTCTCTTTTTTCCTTAATGAGTCTGGCCATACGTTTGTCAATTTTGTTTATTTTCTCAAAGTACCAGCTTTTAGTTTTAGTAATCTTTACTATTGTTTCTTTCATTTCTTTTTCATTTATTTCTGCTTGGATCTTTATGATTTTTCCTTCTACTAATTTTGGGTTTTTTTATTTTCCTTTTTCCAGTTGTTTTAGGGGTAAAGTTAGGTTGTCTATTCAATGTGTTTCTTGTTTCTTGAGGTAGGGTTGTATTGCTATAAACTTCCCTCTTAGGACTGCTTTTGTTGCATCTCATAGGTTTTGAGTTGTCATCTTTTCATTGTCATTTGTTTCTAGAATTTTTTTAAATTTCCCTTTTGATTTCATCAGTAACCTGGTGGTTATTTAGAAATGTGTTTTTTAATCTGCTTTTTTTTTTTTTTTAAACAGGTTTTTTCTTGTAATTGATATCTAGTCTCATACCTTTGTGGTCAAAGAAGATGCCTGATACAATTTAAATTTTCTTAAATTTACTGAGGTTTGATTTGTGACCCAAGAATTGGTCTATCCTGGAGAATGTTCCATGTGCATTTGAGAAGAAGGTGTATTCTTTTGCATTTGGATGGAGTGTCCAACACTGTTCAACACTGTTATTTAACATAGTTTTGGTAGTCCTACCTACAACAATCAGAGAAGAAAGCAAAGTTGCAGGATACTAAATCAATACACAGAAATCACTTGCATTTCTATATACTAACAATGAAAAATCAGAAAGAGAAATTAAGGAATCAATCCCATTCACCATTGCAACAGAAAGAATTAAATATCAAGGAATAAGCTTGCCTAAGAAAATAAGAATAGTACACAGAAAATTATAAGACACTGATGAAAGAAATCAAAGATGACATAAACATATGGAGAGATATTCCATGTTCCTGGGTAGAAGAATCAATATTGTGAACATGACTATACTACCAAAGCAATCTACAGATTCAAAGTGATTCCTATAAAATTATCAATGGCATTTTTCATAGAACTAGGACAAAAACTTTCACAGTTTATACAGAAACATAAAAGATCCTGAATAGCCAAAGCAGTCTTAAGGAAGAAGAATGGAGCTGGACGAATCAACCTTTCTGACTTCAGATTATCCTACAAAGCTACAGTCATCAAGTCAGTAGGGTACTGGCACAAAAACAGAAATATAGACCAGTGGAATAAGATAGAAAGCCCAAAAATAAAACCATGCACCTATGGGTACCTTATTTTTTAGAAAGGAGGCAAGAATATACAATGGTACAAAGACAGCATCTTCAATAAATGGTGCTGGGAAAACTGGACAGCTACATGTAAAAAAAAAAAAAAAATGAAATTAGAACACTTCCTAACACCATACACAAAGATAAACTCAAAATGGGTTAACAATATAAAATGTAAGACCAAAAACTATAAAACTCTTGGAGGAAAACATAGGCAGGATATTCAATGACATAAATCTAAGCAAGATCCACCTCCTAGAGTAATGGAAATAAAAACAAAAGTAAACAAGTGGGATCAGATTAAACTTAAAAGCTTTTGCACAGCAATGGAAACTATAAGCAAGGTGAAAAGACAACCCTCATAATGAGAGGAAATGATAGTAAATGAAACAACTGACAAAGAGTTAATTTCTGAAATATACAAGTAACTCATACAACTCAATACCAGAAAAACAAACAACCTAATCAAAAAGTGGAAAAAAGACCTAAACAGACATTTCTCCAAAGAAGACATACAGATGACTAACAAACACATGAAAAGATGCTCAACATTGCTCATTATTAGAGAAATACAAATCAAAACTACAATGAGATATCACCTCACACCAGTCAGAATGGCCATCATAAAAAGTCTACAAAAGCTAAGTGTGGAGAAAAGGGAACACTCTTGCTCAGTTGGTTGGAATGTAAATTGCTACAGACACCATGGAAAATGATATGGAGATTCCTTAAAAAACTAGGAATAAAACCACCATGTGACCCAGCAATCCCACTCCTAGGCATATAACCTGAGGTAAACAAAATGGAAAAAGACACATGTATCCCACTTTTCATTGCAGAACTTTTTACAATAATTAGAACATGGAAGATTGCCAGGAGAGATATCAATAACCTCAAATACACAGATGAGATTATGGCAGAAAATGAAGAAGAACTAAAGAGCCTCTTGATGAAAATGAAGAGGAGAGTGAAAAAATTGGCTTAGAGCTCAACATTCAGAAAACCAAGATCATGGCATCTGGTCCTATCACTTCTTGGCAAATAGATGGGGAAACAGTGGAAACAGTGGCTGACTATTTTTCTGGGCTCCAAAAATCACTGCAGATGGTGATTGCAACCATGAAATTAAAAGATGCTTACTCCTTAGAAGAAAAATTATGACCAACTTAGACAGCATATTAAAAAGCAGAGACATTACTTTGCCAACAAAGGTCTGTCTAGTTAAGGCTATGGGTTTCCAGTGGTCATATATGGATGTGAGAGTTGGACTATAAAGAAAGCTGAACACCGAAGAATTAATGCTTTTGAACTGTGGTGTTGAAGAAGACTCTTGAGGGTCCCTTGGACTGCAAGGAGATCCAACTAGTCCATCCTAAAGGAAATTAGTCCTGGGTGATCATTGGAAGGACTGATGTTGAAGCTGAAACTCCATTACTTTGGCCACCTGATGCAGAGTCCTAACTCACTGAAGAGACCCTGATGCTGGGAACGATTGAAAGCCGGAGGAGAAGGGTATGACAGAGGGTGAGATACTTGGATGGCATCACCGACACAGTGGACATGGGTTTGGGTAGACTCCGGGAGTTGGTGATGGACAGGGAGGCCTGACATACTGCGGTTCATGGGGTTGCAAAGACTTGGACACGACTGAGCGACTGAACTGAACTGACTGAGAACATGGAAGGAATCTAGATGTCCATCGAAAGATGAATGGATAAAGAAGTTGTGGTACATGTACACAATGGAATATTACTCAGCCATAAAAAGGAATGCGTTTGAGTCAGTTCTGATGCAGTGGATCAACCTAGAGCCTCTTATACAGAGTGAAGTAATTCAGAAAGAGAAAGCCAAATATAGTGTTACAATGCATATATATGGAATATAGAAAAATGGTACTGAAAAAATTTATTTACAGGGCAGTAATGGAGAAACAAACATAGAGAATAGACTTATGGATATGGGGAGAAGGGGGGAGAGGGTGAGATATATGGAAAGTGTAACATGGAAACTTATATTCAGTTCAGTTGTCGCTCAGTCGTGTCCGACTCTTTGCGACCTCATGAATCGCAGCACGCCAGGCCTCCCTGTCCATCACCAACTCCCGGAGTTCACTCAGACACACGTCCATCGAGTCAGTGATGCCATCCAGCCATCTCATCCTCTGATGTCCCCTTCTTCTCCTGCCCCCAGTCCCTCCCAACATCAGAGTCTTTTCCAATGAGTCAACTCTTTGCATGAGGTGGCCAAAGTACTGGAGTTTCAGCTTTAGCATCATTCCTTCCAAAGAAATCCCAGGGCTGATCTCCTTTAGAATGGACTGGTTGGATCTCCTTGCAGTCCAAGGGACTCTCAAGAGTCTTCTCAAACACCACAGTTCAAATGCATCAATTCTTTGGTGCTCAGCCTTCTTCACAGTCCAACTCTCACATCCATACATGACCACAGGAAAAACCATTACCGTATGTCAAATAAATAGCCAATAGGAATTTGCTGTTTGGCTCAGGAAACTCAAGCATGGGTTCTATACCAACCTAGATGGGTGCAATGTGAGGGAGATGGAAGGGAGTTTCAAAAGGGAGGGGATATATGTATACCTATGGCTGATTCATGTTCAGTTTTGACAGAAAACAAGAAAAGTCTGTAAAAAAAATAAGATACAGTGATCAATATAGCATAATATTTGGGTAAAGAGGGACAGATAAATCAGTGGACTCTAACAGATAATAGAGAAAAACCCACACAAACAGAATGAACAGATAGTTGAACAAATCCCCATGGGAAATTAAGAGGAAAAGAACATGTTATATTTTCAATAAATCCCAAGGAATCACCTGCCTATTTCTATAAGAAATATGAGCACCTCAAGCCTTACATCACTACACACACTGAAAATAATTCAAATTTGAGCCTAAGAACATGGCACAGAAACATTTTTGATCATTTATGCAACTATCCTTAATACTTAGAGTAGGCAAGTCTTTCTTATACAAAACAAAATGTTAAACATAAAAGAAGAATGCTATGTTGAGGTTCATTAACATTAAAATTTCTAATCTCAAAGGATACCAAAAGTAAAATGAGAAAAGCATTACAGATTGGGAGAAAATATTTTATTGTGCATAGCTGACAAGGTACTTATACAGAGTCTAATAAGAGGGCTTCTTGTAACTCAAAATTAAAATAACTCAATAACAAAGTTGCTAAAGACATGAACGAACACACCTCACAAAACAAAGTGTGAGAATGAAAAGGTACTCAACATTAGTAATGATCGGGGAAATTTCAATAATATATCATTTCATATTGAAAATGAATGAGCTAATTAAACTAACTGAAAATTTTACAAATTGGTATAAAATTTGTGAGTGTAAAGCAATTTTGGAAGTTCATTAAAAAGTTATAGACATATAGCTACCATATGGCTTAGCAATTCCACAGCTACTTGAGTAAGGAATAAAAGCTGATGTCTACACGAAAGACCTGTATAAGAGTGGTTATAGATGCCTTATCATAATAGCCAAAAATAGAAAGGAAAAAAAAAAAAAAGCAGAGTAAAAGTCAAATGTTCATCAACATTAAAATGAATAAATAAATTGTGACATAAAATGAAAACTTTCTGTTGTAAAATGAGACAGCAAATTAATGCTTCCTTGACATGGAAGCATCTCAAAAATATTATGATGGAAAATAGAAGTAGGTACAGAAGAATTTGATCATTCATATAATATGATCAAAAACAGGCAAGACCAATCAATGCTGCTGCTGCTGCTGCTGCTGCTAAGTCGCTTCAGTCGTGTCCGACTCTGCGCAACCCCATAGACGGCAGCCCACGAGGCTCCCCCATCCCTGAGATTCTCCAGGCAAGAACACTGGAGTGGGTTGCCATTTCCTTCTCCAACCAATGATAGTAGAATCTAAATTATGGTCTCCCCTGATAATGGTAGAAATTGATATAGAAGGACAGGAAGACAAGTACTGTGACCAACCAAAAGTAATATATATTGATTTGAATGGTGGTTATTCAGGTGTATACACTTACGAAAAGAGGTCATATACAACAATCTTTACATTTTATTATCTGTAAGCTATATATCCTTAAAAATTTATATGCTGATTATGTTTTTCTTTCTATTTTTCTGCAGAATATGTTGAGTTCATATTTTTCAATGACTTTAAAAAATAGGTACAGTCATACTGAGCAATTTTTTTTCAATTAAAAAGATAAGTAAATTTTCCTGTTTCTTATCCTTGTCCATTTTGTTCTTATTAAAGGTCACTTTTATTTTTTAAAGATAATGATTTTAGTTGGTATATATTAATATCACTATTTTAAAAATCCTGCTAGAACAACAATAGTCAGTGCAGGGTTAGTTTTTATCTGTGTTTTTTGGGGTCATTTTTTCCTTTGGTTAAATATTATTTTTGCCATTTAAGAGCTTCAGTGTCTGCAATCTTCAAACAGAAAGAACTTTTATTTATTCCTTTCTCTGCTTCTTTAATGGATTTGCTTTTGGAGGAATTAATATTTCAGAAAACTAATCAGAGCCAAAATGACATGAAATTTGGGATGGGTTAGTTGTATGAGGCACCTCTACAGAAGAGTTAAAGGCTGCAGAAAGGAAGTGTGGAAGGAAGTAAACTGTAAGCCTAGAGACAACTTTGGCATGAGGAAAATTTTGGAAACAAAGTTTTTGCTTAATGAGGTTCGAATCATTAGCAAGTGGTATAAGGCTATGGAATAAATACATGTCTGTGTAATATGAAAGACTTAGATTTAAACTTAGATTTATCATTTATAAGTTGTGTCACCTCTTTATTGTTGTTCAGTTGCTCAGTCATGTATGACTCTTTTGAGACCCCATGGACTGTAGCCTGCCATGCTAATCTATCCATGGGATTCTCCAGTCTAAATCACTGGAGCGGGCTGCCATTTCTTACTTCAGGGGATCTTTCAGACCCAGGTATGGAACCCGCATTACTGTATTTCCTGCATTGCAAGTGGATTCTTAACCACTGAGCTACTGGAGAAACCCTTTACCTTTCAGATATATCATATATAATATGTATCAGCCTATATATTGAGGCTGATAATATTCCTATTTGATAACTGTGAATATTAAATGCAATACTAACTGTAATGAATTGGCTCGTAGTCGAATTTATAAATATTAATTCCCTTTCCTTTACCAGTATAAGGTAGTCAAGAGTCAGTGAGAAGACAACTCACAGAGGCACAAGCTGATATTTAAGCTAAATATTAATTATTCACATAATTTAGCCTGGAGTTGAAATTGACAGTAATATAATCAGATGCGACGTGCAGGAGATACGTGTACCAAGTCTTTGGCCTAAGGTTTTCCCTTCATCTTGGTTTCTGACTTTTAAAATAACACTGAAGCTTTTATTTTAGTATAAATTTAGATGAGGGAAAATACAAACTATAAAATATTCAATAGGTTATTTGAAGTGCTTGAAATATGTGCCAAAGTTTCTGAAGTAAATTATGGCTTTCAAAATAAGCTGAGGTTTAAAAATAAAGATATTTTGCACCAGAACTTCTGAGTAAGTCTCTAAGAGCCATAAAGCTTTTCACTGCAGAATTACTTTTGGCCACATTTGCCATACCATTTTCTCTTCCTTCTGTCCATGCCAATCTCTTCCTTTTGATTCTTAGATAACTTTCCACATTAGAGAAATATTCTAATTTATTTCATAAAAATGAATTCCCAGAAAAATGGAAATCATAGAACACAGAAATAAGTAAGCTTACTAAAGTTTACTGAAATAATTTGAGTTGGCACAGACATCAGTCATTCTTGGTCCTTAAACAGTGAGATGGGGAATCAACCAAGGGACTGGATGAGCTCCAGTTTCCATGGCAGGGCAAAAGTTGAAAGTGATCTGGTTATAGAGATGCCAAGGAATGGGGACTACTTAAACACCATGTCTGTAGCAGTGCATTACTGGCCATACTTTTTTTCCAATCCATGATGGACGGAAGCATTTGTAAAATTGAACAGAAATCAATTACTAAAAAATGATCATGCATTTAAATGTAATGGCAATGTCAAAACACTCTAAACTTTTCCAAATACTTATATTCATCTGCTGTGCTTAATCCGAGGTAGAAATCAGTTCAATGTCCTGCACTAGTTCATGAACCACAACTTCAGTAATACTGGCCTATAAAACATATTAGTCTGAATCAGTGATAAGTAGATAAGGAAGCTCTTTAAAAAAAGTGAACAAAAAACAAAACAAAATTTTGATTTGTAGTGCTTGCTGATTTTCATAACAACCTCCATCCATGGCTGATTTCTAGCTACCAGTATGATGTCACTGAATGCATAGCTGAGAAAAAATTGCAAAATCCACTTTTGATCATCTTGAGAACTTCACTGGTTTAACACTAATTCAAGTCATAGTCAGCAGAATTTTCATAGCCCATCTGTTATGACAGTGAGGAATGCGACTGGCATTGAGTTTTGAGGGGTAACATCCCAAGGCACACATACTTTTGCTGGGGAGTGTGTTAGGAGATTCCATCACTAAACAAGTTATTCTGTGCTATATGCCTTAGGGGAGACATGAGTTAAAGCATGAACTGGATATTGCTGTTCTCATTTAGCAGAAAAAGTATCCAAAACAGAGGGTTTAAATTTGTTCATAATCACAAAGCCAAAAATTATGAAGCTGAGGCTTGAAATGTAGTCTGACTCTAAAGCCACAAAACTTGACCTGTAATTTACATGTATTTCTTAGGATGTAGCTGAAAAGGAAAGAGATGTTGAAAGGAGGGTTTTGCTTTGTGTTTTTAGTTCTCAAGGTTCAGTGGAAATTCTTAAAGCCCTCTTGGAAACCCAGCAAAAAATGGCCTGTTGCAATACACCAAAACCTTGGTTAAGTCAGTTGTTTGATAGATGTGGTTATTGCAAAAATGTCTATGCCTTATTCTTTCATCAGTAAACTGGGAATGAGAGTAACTATATTAAGTGTTGTTTGAGATTTAAAATGAGATAGTAATTGTACACAACACTTGATAATGGTAAGTTGATGAATATTATCTTTTTAATCATTAATTCTTCTGATGATCAACAGTTTAGAAATTAGGCCACCCTGAGCTTGCATATGAGGTAGAGTGAATTTAAGTACCTGGAGCTGAGAAATCAAAAGTAGTGAAAATGAATGCTGCTGTAACTTTGCCTTTGAGGTCTTAAAACATGAAGTATTAGATGTATTCTTCCAGCGTTCTTTGTGCCTAAACCATCTAAATTGTGTTCAGATCCATACATGTAATAGGAGTTCAGTTCAGTTCAGTTCAGTCACTCAGTCGTGTCCGACTCTTTGTGACCCCATGAATTGCAGCACGCCAGGCCTCCCTGTCCATCACAAACTCCCGGAGTTCACTCAAACTCATGTCTATCGAGTTGGTGTTGCCATCCAACCATCTCATCCTCTGTCATCCCCTTCTCCTCCTGCCCTTAATCTCTCCCATAATCAGTCTTTTCCAGTGAGTCAACTCTTCCCATGGGGTGGCCAAAGTATTGGAGTTTCAGCTTTAGTATCATTCCTTCCAAAGAAATCCCAGGACTGATCTCCTTTAGAATGGACTGGTTGGATCTCCTTGAAGTCCAAGGGACTCTCGAGTCTCCTCCAGCAGCACAGTTCAAAAGCATCAATTCTTCAGCGTTCAGCTTTCTTCACAGTCCAACTCTCACATCCATACATTACTACTGGTTAAACCATAGCCTTCACCTTTGTTGGCAAAGTAATGTCTCTGCTTTTCAATACGCTATCTAGGTTGGTCATAAGTTTCCTTCCAAGGAGTAAGCGTCTTTTAATTTCATGGCTGCAATCACCATCTGCAGTGATTTTGGAGCCCCCCCCAAAAATAGCGTGTGACACTGTTTCCACTGTTTCCCCATCTATTTCCCATGAAGTGATAGGACCAGATGCCATGATCTTCGTTTTCTGAATGTTGAGCTTTAAGCCAACTTTTTCACTCTCTGCTTTCACTTTCATCAAGAGGCTTTTTAGTTCCTTCTTCTCTTTCTGCCATAAGGGTGGTGTCATCTGCATATCTGAGGTTATTGGTATTTCTCCCGGCAATCTTGATTCCAGCTTGGGCTTCCTCGAGCCCAGCTTTTCTCATGAGGTACTCTGCATAGAAGTTAAATTAGCAGGGTGACAATATACAGCCTTGACATACTCCTTTCCCTATTTGGAACCAATCTGTTGTTCCATGTCCAGTTCTTACTGTTGCTTCCTGACCTGCATATAGGTTTCTCAAGAGGCAGGTCAGGTGCTCTGGTATACCCATTTCTTTCAGAATTCTCCACATTTAATTGTGATACACACAGTCAAAGGCTTTGGCATAGTCAATAAAGCAGAAATAGATGTTTTTCTCGAACTCTCTTGCTTTTTCCATGATCCAGCGGATGTTGACAATTTGATCTCTGGTTCCTCTGCATTTTTTAAATACAGCTTGAACATCTGGAAATTCGTGGTTCATGTATTGCTGAAGCCTGGGTTGGAGAATTTTGACCGTTACTTTACTAGCATGTGAGATCAGTGCAATTGTGCGGTAGTTTGAGCATTCTTTGGCATTGCCTCTTGTTAGGATTGGAATGAAAACTGACCTTTTCCAGTCCTGTGGCCACTGCTGAGTTGTCCAAATTTGCTGGCATATTGAGTGCAGCACTTTCACAGCATCATCTTTCACGATTTGAAATAGCTCAATTGGAATTCCATCACCTCCACTAGCTTTGTTCATAGTGATGCTTTCTAAGGCCCACTTGACCTCACATTCCAGGATGTCTGGCTCTAGGTTAACGATCACACCATTGTGATTATCTTGGTCATGAAGATCTTTTTAGTATAGTTCTTCTGTGTATTCTTGCCACCCCTTCTTAATATCTTCTGCTTCTGTTAGGTCCATACCATTTCTGTTCTTTATCAAGCCCATCTTTGCATGAAATGTTCCCTTGCTATCTCTAATTTTCTTTAAGAGACCTCTAGTCTTTCCCATTCTGTTGTTTTCCTCTATTTCTTTGCATTGATCACTGAGAAAGGCTTTCTTATCTCTTCTTGCTCTTCTTTGGAACTCTGCATTCAGATGCTTATATCTTTCCTTTTCTCCTTTGCTTTGCACTTCTCTTCTTTCACAGCTATTTGTAAGGCCTCCCCAGACAGCCATTTTGCTTTTTTGCATTTATTTTCCATGGGGATGGTCTTGATCCCTGTCTCCTGTACAATGTCATGAACCTCCGTCCATAGTTCATCAGGCACTCTGTCTATCAGATCTAGTCCCTTAAATCTATTTCTCACTTCCACTGTATAATCATAAGGGATTTGATTTAGGTCATACCTGAATGGTCTAGTGGTTTTCCCTACTTTCTTCAATTTCAGTCTGAATTTGGCAATAAGGAGTTCATGATCTGAGCCTGGTCTTGTTTTTGCTGACTGTATAGAGCTTCTCCATCGTTGGCTGCAAAGAATATAATCAATCTGATTTTGGCGTTGACCATCTGGTGATGTCCATGTGTAGTCTTCTCTTGTGTTGTTGGAAGAGGGTGTTTTCTATGACCAGCATATTTTCTAGGCTAAACTCTATTAGCCTTTGCCCTGCTTCATTCTGTATTCCAAGGCCAAATTTGCCTGTTACTCCAGGTGTTTCTTGACTTCCTACTTTTGCATTCCAGTCCCCTATAATGAAAAGGACATCTTTTTTGGGAGTTAGTTCTAAAAGGTCTTCTAGGTCCTCATAGAACCATTCAACTTCAGCTTCTTCAGCATTACTGGTTGGGGCATAGACTTGGATTACTGCGATATTGAATGGTTTGCTTTGGAAATGAACAGAGATCATTCTGTTGTAATAGCAGTAGGAAGAAAGTAACTGTTATTTTTTGTGTCATTCAGGTTTGCTTCTTGTAGGTTGCTACTCATACTTTTTTAAACTAAAAATCAAGACATATAGATTAGGTGATACTGGTTTAAGTTAATATTGATAACTTTATTAAAAATACGTATAGAGTTGGTGACTATTAGTGATTTTTTTCAAGATAATACATTAGAGAATAAGAACATTTCTAACATAAGCTACATAAAATACCCACACTTACTTTTTAACAATTAATTTACATACCTGTTGGTAGATGTAATAGAAATTTTTGTCCTGTGTTCATTATTGTGAGCCTGATGTTTTAAGTAGATTTAACATAAATAAATGAAGATAATATCAATATAAGGCCAGCAGACTCTGTAACTCATTCAAAATACATACTGCTTTAATGATCATTCCACACAGGTGCAGAGTAATCAAATATAGAGATATGGTCAATAGACTGTCAAACTCTAGCTGTTGCTAAAATTGTAGAATTTATGTGATGAAATAACCTCTCTTGAGAATTTATTAGCATAAAGTGATATTCAGAGGGTTTTATGTCTGTGTCATCACACCAATAATACATAGTCCAAGTCTATTTTCAGAGGGCAAAAAAAAAATTTTTTTTATATCATTGTTTAGCCAAGGGAGTTTACAGCAGTTTAGATAAGTAGTAACATTTTAATGTATTTTTTGTTTACGCTAAGTAAAGAAAACTTTCTTTTTGGGTATTCCAAGAATATAGAATTTTAATCTGTTTTTTAAAAAGCCATCTTTACATCAATTACTAAGTGTAAAATAAAGGTGATAGCAGTATTATTTAGAAAATATAATTTACACTCAAGGATGCTAGAGAAGAAATTTTGAAGATGGTGGTAATCATAAATTTTTCTTCTGCTAGCAGAGAATTTCATACTTACATAACTCTATGTTGGAAACATTAGGAAGAAAACCATAGGTGAGAAGGCAAAGTAACCACTTGCATAAATTTTTTGAAGAATTTGATGACAAAGTAGACCCTCTTTTAAGATCTAATAGTGAGGACAGATAAACAGAGTAATCTGTACACTGGTTGTGAGTTTTCAAAAAGCTAATTAAACCATTTCTATCTTTTAATATTATCTAAAATTTCTTCAGTAGTTTTTTTGTTAGATCAAGTGCTGCACTTAGTAACTTAGTCATGTCTGACTCTTTGGGGCCCCTTTGGCTGCTGTCCACCAGGCTCCTTTGTCAATGGGATTCTCCAGGCAAGAATGCTGGAGTGGGTTCCCATGCCCTCCTCCAGAGGATCTTCCCAATCCAGGGATCAAACCCAGGTCTCCCACATTGCAGGCTGATTCTTTACTGACTGAGCCACCAGGGAAGCTCAGTTTATTATTAATTTTTTTTTTATTAAACAGATATTTAAGTTGACATGGGACATGCTTGAGATCTGTTAAATTTAAAAGCTTTGGCAACAAGATTTCATTAATGACCCTAACACCAACAACTGACAAAGACTGTCACTCCAACAAAAACCTCACTTTGAACATAGAAACAAAGTAGTAAAAAATCAAATTGAAAATAAAATTTAAAAATTGCAAACTTAGCAGATCTAATTTAATATTATTGAAAACTAGGAAATTTTATTCTGGAAATACAATGTAGTTTCTTTAGAAGTAAAGCTATTAAATATAACAAATACAACAAGTAGAGCAAAGAAAAAGATTTACTTCCATCTTCAGTACTTACTTAACTGAGATCCCCTTTATTATGTCCAGATCACATTTGGAGACATCAATGGGAGGATTAATTCCTCCTAATCCTGAAAGCCATTTAGGGTTTGATATAGCAAATTACCAAAGCTACAGCCCCCTACATTGCCACCTATGTTGACAGCTGGGAGAGGGATTATGTACCAAGTAACCTGTATATCAGATTCACTTTTGGGCCTATGTAAGGTAGAAGACATGCTGGTAAAGAAGGCAAACACTGGAAATGATAATGTAAGAATCAGAAGAAATAAGAAACATAAAAACAGTCATTTCTAAGTCATGCAAAGAACGATCTGTGGCAAGGAAAAGGATCCTTTAAGGGATGATAATATTAACAACATGGTCCATGAAGATTCTATTACTCTACCAAGAACTCAAGCATAGAAAATGGTTATTTATCATTTTTGTTTGAGTGGCAAAACTTTTTTCAAAAAAAGGTAATATTTGATTGAATAATATACTATCATTTATATTATTTAGGCTTCTAAAGATAAAACCTATAAGATAAAGACCTTTATTTTTCTCTAAAGAAATGTTCTTTTAGAATAATATGGAAATTTTGTATTTCCATACGCTCTACTGAATCATGTTTTAAATTCATGCAATTTGACTTCTATCCCAGTTCTAATAAAAGGCATCTGTGATCTTCTGTTTATAAAATCAATCACCTTATTAGTAATAATAGTTATTTTCTTTTATGATTCTGTGCAAAATGCCTTACACATATTATATAATTGTGAATAACTTGAATTATTTAAATATTAGATATAATTTCTGGGAGAGGAGTTTGGGGAGAATGGAGTCTCTTTGCTGTCTACCTGAGACCATCATGACATTGTTAATTGGCTATAATTGTAATACAAAATAAAAAGTTAAAAAAATAATAGATACAATTCTCCAGAAAAATTATATATATCTAGAGTTTTGTTTGAGGGAATATTTTAAATTGCTCTTAATTTCATTTCTTTGTTATAGATCTACTTAAATTCCTTATTTTTCTTCAGTCAATTTTGGTAGTGTTTTCTAGAAAAGTTTCCAGTTAATTATTTTGTTGGCCTCATAAAGTTGTTTATAGTATTTTGTCATAATCCTTTAATTTTTTATAACATCAATACTGATGCCCCCTCTTTAATGCTTGATTTTTAGTGTCTTTTGTTTTACATAGTCAGTGTAGTTGTTTCTAAATTTCATTGTTTTTTCAAAAATCACATTTTTTACTTCATTTTCTCTATTGTTATATTTCTTTAATTTCTGTCCTAATTATATTACCTCTTGTCTTCTGCTAGTTTTTGCATTAGTTTGCTCTTTCTTTTTTCTAGTTTACTGAGGCTTAAGGTATTCAATGAGATCTTTCCTGGTTTAAAAAAATCGAAGTACTTAAAACTATAGATTTTTCTCTAAGTATAATTTACCTGCATTCTGTACATTTTGATTTTGTTGTGCTTTTTTTTTCTGTCATCTCAAAGTATTTTCAAAATTTTAAATTTTTCTTTTAATCAAGAGCTATTTTCAAAAGTGTTTAATTCCAAATGCATGTAGTTTTTTCAAATTTCTTTTTGTTATTGATTTGTAGTTTGCTTCTATCTAGTTGTATAATGTTTTCTATAGTTTTAATCCTTTGAAAATATTGTCTGAAAAGGAAAAGGAGGAGGAGGGAGAAGGGAGCATGAGGAGGAGGTGGGAGAAGAAAAAGTAGGAGAAAAGTAATAATAAGACAACCTTAATGAAATAATAAAATACTTACATAAGATTGAATATCTATAGCAAGATAATTTTTTATAAAGGATGTTCTTAATGCTACAAAACAGGTGAAATTTAATATTTTAATATACTATGAATCTGACATTTTGGAGATGTTCAAAGCCATGTTAAATGAAGATATGGAGTGTAACCCAAGTATAATGAATTTATTAATGTCATTTTCACTTAACTATTATAAGATAAAGATTATCCTAACTAATTAAAAATGAATACATTTAATAATATTCCAAAGAATATAATTACCAGGATAATTATTCTTCATACAAAAGAACAGCAGTTGAATCATGTGCCTGTATTCAGGTTCCAATGGGATAGATTTGTTTTTACTGTCTCTCTTAAATATAAAAACACAATATCCTAAGATTTGTAAATTAATCCTTAATAAGAAAACAATTTACCTTTCAACTAAAATAATTTGAAGAGAACTTCTACTTAAAAAAAAAAAAGAAGACAAATAGATAATTGCCTAAAGAAAAAAACAGAGATGTTTATATGATCTTCCTTGAAATAAATGTAAGTTTATGATGGCATGATTCTTTTTCTAATTTTTAATTCAAAATCATTTAGTGACTAACCCTTCTTAAATATACAAAATTATAATGAGGTGAACTTTATCACTATACAGTATAACTTCCACCATGATCTGTTTTACTTTTTGGGATTTACTGCTTTTATTGTGTTTCTTTTGAAGCTTAATCTGGCAAATCAGGTGCTGAGCATTTGTAATGGAAAAGCAACAGCACGTTTATTAAGTGAGGGCAAGGGAACCATTCAGAATTTATTTATAAGGGCTCCCTAGATATTCCTGAAACTAGGGAACCTCTTCCATAGGTGAGAAAATAGTTTTATCTTCTGTTGCCTCTGTCACCAAGAAGACTAATCAGTGCCAATGATGAAGACTGTTTGCCCCAGGCCCTTGTTTACACTGCCACTAGAAAAGAGGCTCGGAGAAGGCAATGGCACCCCACTCCAGTACTCTTGCCTGGAAAATCCCATGGACGGAGGAGCCTGGTGGGCTGCAGTCCATGGGGTCACTAAGGGCCGGACATGACTGAGCGACTTCACTTTCACTTTTCACTTTCATGCATTGGAGAAGGAAATGGCAACCCACGCCAGTGTTCTTGCCTGGAGAATCCCAGGGATGAGGGAGCCTGGTGGGCTGCCGTCTATGGGGTCACATAGAGTCGGACACGACTGAAGTGACTTAGCAGCAGCAGCAGCAGAATAGAGGCTACCAGTTATTTTAGTGGTTGATTTTATTCAGTTAAGTTTTAGAAGGGAAATATTTCACACTTAAAGAAGTATTTCACCAACTTTAAGAATGTAATAATAAAAGATCCACCTTGAATTAGACTAAAAGCTATAGCTGATAAACACTTCAGAATCAGATCATTTCCTCCTATATAAAATAATAGCTCTATTTTTTTTAAAATCCCAGTTTATGTTAACAGATATTTAAGCAGCTTCAGCTCTTCATCCCAAGTTGTGAAAATTTTTTAAAAAACTGACAGTCCTCTAGGCAATCTAAGATGTATAGGTCAATGTTGTCCTAACATGTCATCTAGCATATTTCCACCCAGCTTCTTTAATCAAGGAAACACTCATATATATGACTGGGTCAGATATATAAAACTGACTTCAAACAATACTGTTTTCCCTAAACATCCCAGTGAAAGTGTAAAGTTATTATTATTCATGTTAAGAGGAATCCCCATGTTTATTCATTAACACTTTATGGTTTTCTAATAGTTTTATTTTAAAAAATGAATACCTTATTGCAGTCTTTGGATCGTTTTTAGTATCTGCTGGAAAGTTTCAGCTAAGTTAATATAAACGTAATATAAAAAGGAAGCCATAAGTTCTGTTACCCTGTGTTTTCTGTTTGAGGAATGTGGCTGATGATCACTTACTGCACTACTTCACAGGAAACTGACTTAAAAAGTGTTTTTTAAGTGCTTAGGGAAAGTACTGAATAATTACAAATTCAATTAGTTAAAATAAGTAAAAGGCATATTTATTTTGCATTCCAAAACTGTCAATCCTCAACTAACTTATATTTCTTGATTGGGCTTGGAAAGCAATTAGTTTTAATTATTCCTTACTAACTGAAATCTGCATGTTAAATTTCATTATGATCTATCTTACATTAAAACATATTTGTAGAGGGAAACAATATTTCCATAGGGATAATACAAACTTTTGGAGTGTTAATGTAGCAAACAAATATGATTATGGAACAGAAGTTTTAAGTCTTTAAAGCTGAACCTTTCTGAAAGTGAAAGTGAAGTCGCTCAGTCATGTCCAACTCTTTCCACAGGACTGGAAAAGTTCAGTTTTCATTCCAATCCTGAAGAAAGGCAATGCCAAAAAATGTTCAAACTACCTCACAATTGCACTCATCTCACATGCTAGTAAGTGAAGTCACTCAGTCGTGTCTGACTCTTTGTGACCCCATGGACTATAGCCTACCAGGCTCCTCTGTCTATGGGATTTTCCAAGCAAGAATACTGGAGTGGGTTGCCATTCCTTCTCCAGGAGATCTTCCCTACCCAGGGATTGAACCTGGGTCTCCTGCATTGTAGGCAGATGCTTTACCATCTGAGCCACCAGGGAAATCCTAACCTTTCTGGGACAGCCCAAATCTTAAGTGTAGAAAAATGTACTGATGTCTAAGACTCAGCTAAAAAGCCAATACTTCTTATTTGGGGGACAATATTGGTTTCTTATTTCAAATTCCCCTTAAAAATGTAAGCTTTTCCATGATGATGCAGTAATCAGAATTTAATGCAATAATCAGAATTTAATGACAAGGGGCTAAAATATTTACTAGCCATATTTTTAGCAACAATTGAGGTATATAATGTTCTAGTAGTTATAAAATTAATTTTGAAATAGAATACTCACTGATAGGCCTGTCATACACACATACCACACACACACACACACACACACACACACACATTCATATCATATGTATTTGGTAGTTAAAATCAATTAAATAATCTGTTAATATATTCCCTAACATTGCATTAAACAATTTGACTGTATTCTTTAGCAAAAGCCCTTGTAGAAATCTAAAGGATGAACTTCTAATTTAGGTTTCTCCTACTCCTTTGAATTCCATTTCAGATAATGGTAGTGTGTACAAAGCTGACCTCCAATCCTTGTCCTGCTTCCTTTCTTTTCCCATCTCAGGCTCCATGACTACTCATCTGGACTTTTGTACACACATTTAGAACCCTAGTCTGCAGATAAAGTCTCAGATTACATACTGGATAGCTATCCCTTGACAACTTTTTTGATATAAGGTTGTTCAGAGGTGATTTCTGTCTCTCCTGTGGGTGCTAAGTACAAACAAAGGTGCAGCATATTATATCTAAAGCAAATATAAGAAGACTCTGAAAGGCAGACAATATAAGAAGACTGAATGGTAGAGAAAAGAATGCAGATCCACTAGGGATATTGGGGCCCAAGAACTGATATGGCTGTGAGTTGCCTGGCTTTTCTGTCTCCTATATTCCAGACTCAGAACTGAAGAAGCAGGCAAACTGGGAAAGTCAATTGGTATAGAATAAAAATGTCTTCATAGAATCATGGTTTCTATAACCAAGAAACCTAGAAAGGGGTGCCCTAGAAAAAGACCAAACTTCTGGATAGTAACAACTCTAGTCAAACACTATTAGGAAAGAGGGGAGACCTGTGTGTGTGGTCCATTGTGCACACGTACATGCACAGACTTCCCTGGTGCCCAGATGGTAAAGCATCTGCCTACAATGCAGGAGACCCAGGTTCAATCCCTGGGTTGGGAAGATCCTCTGGAGAAGGAAATGGCAACCCACTCCAGTACTCTTGCCTGGAATATCCCATGGATGGAGGAGCCTGGTAGGCTACAGTCCATGGGGTGGCAAAGAGTCGGACCTGACTGAACGATGTCACTTCACTTCACTTCACATGCACATCTTGGTGAGGGAAAGGGTGAATGGAGAGATTCCTGAGAAGAACAGAGTGATGCCCTTCTAAAGCATGGAATTAGGAAGAGGGGTTCCTCCTACCATTGTTTAATGGCAGAATTAATTAAGTATTAATAAGCAGTTTCCAGTATTTTTTTTAGCAGATAGTGTATCTCTTTGGCCTTCCATGCATGGCTGCAGGATAGCTACGGCAGTCCTACATGGTAAAAAATGCTGCAGTATGTAAAAGAGTATTTCTGTATCTCAAATTATTGTTATTAGGAAAAAAAGATTGTTCTGAAGCATCCAAGAATATATTCCCTAACATTTTATTGACCAGAACTGGATACCTGTAGTCCAGGAGCAGGAATCGTTTCCCCAGAAATTACAAAGTTTGTGGTGAATTTAGGGAAACACCTTTAGCTAGATAGAAGTAATTGAAAGGATTGGGATAAACTACAAGTAGTTTAGGTCTAAGTAAAAAACAATGTCTAATAATAAGCTGTATTGGTATAGCTTCCAATAATAACTGTTATTGTTGTTCAGTCGCAGAATCATGTCCAACTCTTTGCAAACCTATTGACTGCAGCATGCCAAACTTCCCTGTCCTTTACCACCTTCCGGTTTCAGCTTTGGCATCATTCCTACAAAAAAAATCCCAGGGCTGATCTCCTTCAGAATGGACTTGTTGGGTCTCCTTGAGGCCAAGGGACTCTCAAGAGTCTTCTCCAACATCACAGTTCAAAGCATCAATACTTCGGCACTCAGCCTTCTTCACAGTCCAACTCTCACATCCATACATAACCACTGGAAAAATCATAGCTTTGACTAGACGGACCTTTGCTGGAAAAGTAATGTCTCTGCTTTTGAATATACTATCTAGGTTGGTCATAACTTTCTTTCCAAGGAGTTTAAGTGTCTTTTAATTCCATGGCTGCAGTAACCATCTGCACTGATTTTGGAGCCAAAAAAATAAAGTCTAACACTGTTGCCACTGTTTCCCCATCTATTTCCCATGAAATGATGGGACCAGATGCCATGATCTTCGTTTTCTGAATGTTGAGCTTTAAGCCAACTTTTTCACTCTCCTCTTTCACTTTCATCCAGAGGCTTTTTAGTTCCTCTTCACTTTCTGCTATAAGGGTGGTGTCATCTTCATATCTGAGGTTCTTGATATCTCTCCCAGCAATCTTGATTCCAGCTTGTGCTTCTTCCAGCCCAGCGTTTCTCATGATGTACTCTGCATATAAGTTAAATAAGCAGGGTGACAATATACAGCCTTGACCTACTCCTTTTCCTATTTGGAACCAGTCTGTTGTTCCATGTCCAGTTCTAACTGTTGCTTCCTGACCTGAATACAGGTTTCTGAAGAGGCAGGTTAGGTGGTCTGGTATTCCCATCTCTCTCAGAATTCTCCACAGTTTATTGTGATCCACACAGTCAAAGGCTTTGCCATAGTCAATAAAGCAGAAATAGATGTTTTTCTGGAACTCTCTTGCTTTTTCCATGATCCAGCAGATGTTGGCAATTTGATTTCTGGTTCCTCTGCCTTTTCTAAATCCAGCTTGAACATCTGGAAGTTCACCGTTCACGTATTGCTGAAGCCTGGCTTGAATTTTGAGCATTACTTTACCAGCGTGTGAAATGAGTGCAATTGTGCAGTAGTTTGAACATTCTTTGGCATTGCCTTTCTTTGGGATTGGAATGAAAACTGACCTTTTCCAGTCCTGTGGCCACTGCTGAGTTGTCCAAATTTGCTGGCATATTGAGTGCAACACTTTCACAGCATCATCTTTCACGATTTGAAACAGTTCAACTGGAATCCCATCACCTCCACTAGCTTTGTTCGTAGTGATGCTTTCTAAGGCCCACTTGACTTCACATTCCAGGATGTCTGGCTCTAGGTTAATGATCACACCATTGTGATTATCTTGGTCATGAAGATATTTTTTGTACAGTTCTCCTGTGTATTCTTGCCACCTCTTCTTAATATCTCTGCTTCTCTTAGGTCCTTACCACTTCTGTCCTTAATGAGCCCATCTTTGCATGAAATGTTCCCTTGGTATCTCTAATTTTCTTGAAGAGATCTCTAGTCATTTCCATTCTTGTGTTTTCCTCTATCTCTTTGCATTGATCGCTGAAGAAGGCTTTCTTATCTCTCCTTGCTATTCTTTGGAACTCTGCATTCAGATGCTTATATCTTTCCTTTTCTCCTTTGCTTTGCACTTCTCTTCTTTCACAGCTATTTGTAAGGCCTCCCCAGACAGCCATTTTGCTTTTTTGCATTTATTTTCCATGGGGATGGTCTTGATCCCTGTCTCCTGTACAATGTCATGAACCTCCGTCCATAGTTCATCAGTCACTCTGTCTATCAGGTCTAGTCCCTTAAATCTATTTCTCACTTCCACTGTATAATCATAAGGGATTTGATTTAGGTCATACCGGAATGGTCTATTGGTTTTCCCTACTTTCTTCAATTTCACTCTGAATTTGGCAATAAGGAATTCATGATCTGAGACAGAGTCAGCTCCTGGTCTTGCTTTTGCTGACTGTATAGAGCTTCTCCATCTTTGGCTGCAAAGAATATAATCAATCTGATTTTGGTGTTGACCATCTGGTGATGTCCATGTGTAGAGTCTTCTCTTGTGTTGTTGGAAGAGTGTGTTTTCTATGACCAGTGCGTTCTCTAGGCAAAACTCTGTCATCCTTTGCGCTGCTTCATTCTGTATTCCAAGGCCAAATTTGCCTGTTCCTTCAGGTATTCCTTGACTTCCTACTTTTGCATTCCAGTCCCCTATAATGAAAAGGACATCTTTTTGGGGCATTAGTTCTAAAAGGTCTTCTAGGTCCTCATAGAACCTTTCAACTTCAGCTTATTCAGCATTACTGCTTGGGGCATAGACTTGGATTACTGTGATATTCAATGGTTTGCCTTGAAATGAACAGATCATCCTGTCATTTTTGAGATTGCATCCAAGTACTGCATCTTGGACTCTTTTGTTTACCATGATGGCTACTCCTTTTCTTCTAAGGGATTCCTGCCCACAGTAGTAGATATAATGGTCATCTGAGTTAAATTCACCCATTCCAGTCCATTTTAGTTCGCTGATTCCTAGAATATCGATGTTCAGTCTTGCCATCTCCTGTTTGACCACTTCCAATTTTCCTTGATTCATGGACCTAACATTCCAGGTTCCTATGCAATATTGCTCTTTCCAGCATCTGACCTTGCTTCTATCACCAGTCACATCCACAATTGGGTATTGTTTTGCTTTGGCTCCATTGCTTCATTCTTTCCAGAGTTATTTCTCCACTGATCTCCAGTAGCATATTGGGCACCTACTGACCTGGGGAGTTCCTCTTTCAGTATCCTATCATTTTTCCTTTTCATACTGTTCATGGGGTTCTCAAGGCAAGAATACTGATGTGGTTTGCCATTCCCTTCTCCAGTGGGCCACATTTTGTCAGACCTCTCCACCATGACCCGTCCGTCTTGGGTGGCCCCACAGGCATGGCTTAGTTTCATTGAATTAGACAGGGCAGTGGTCCTAGTGTGATTAGATTTACTAGTTTTCTGTGATTTGGGTTTCAGTGTGTCTGTCTTCTGATGCCCTCTTGCAACACCTACCGTCTTACTTGGATTTCTCTTATGTTGGACGTGGGGTATCTCTTCACGGTTGTTCCAGCAAAGCACAGCTGCTGCTCCTTACCTTGAACGAGGGGTATCTCCTCACCACCGTCCCCTGACCTTGAACTTGGAATAGCTCCTCTAGGCCCTCCTGTGCCCGCACAGCCACCACCCCTTGGACATGTGGTTCCTCCTCCCAGCTGCTGCCCCTGACCTAGGACATGGGGTAACTCATCTTGGCCACTGCCCCTCGGGCATGGCGTCCTCCGGGCTTCTGCCCCTGACCTCGGACTTAGGGTGGCTCCTCTCAGCCGCACTATGTGGTCTGGTCGCAACCGCCTGCACTAACATCAGGTGGCCAAAGTATTGGAGCTTCAGCTTCAGCATTAGTCCTTCCAACAATATTCAGGATTGATTTCCTTTAGGATTGGTTGGCTTGTTCTTGCTTTCCTAGGGACTTTCAAGAGTCTTCTCCAGCACGGCAGTTCAAAAACACCGTTTCTTCATTGCTCAGCCTTCTTTATGGTCCAAATCTCACATCCATACATGACTAATAGAAGAATCATGGTTTTGACTTTACAGACCTTTGTTGGCCAAGTGATGTCTCTGCTTTTTAATACACTGTGTAGTTTTGTCATAGCTTTCTTCCAAGGAGCAAACATCTTTTAATAACCATTACATGTCTTCTAATCCATTGTGATTCACTCTTAATTCTCTAAATAGATGAAAATGTTCAGAAGTAGCAAATTCCATTTCCAGTCAACAAGGCAGAAGTCCCAGTGGAAGCAGATCGGTCAACAAACTGTTTTTCTGTAGCTGTGCTGGCCTCCTGGGACTTAGATAACAGGAAATTTAAGCTCTATTTACCAGGATCTAGTGACACTTTTACCCTTAATCTTTTAAATGTCAAAGCCCCAGTGGAACATATATATTAAGAGACTTAGTGGCATCATAGTTCTTTCTTAGGTAAAAATTGCCTACTTCCTCCACTCACAACTTTTTCCACTGTTCTTGGAGTCCTCAAACTGATGCAAATGCATTATCCTTACTGCAAAGTATTCAAAAAATATTACCTTTTCACTTTTATCCTAATATTAAGCCTCCCCTATGTACCACCACTGAGAACACCACTGTTACTGCTCTTACTTCTGCAATACCCAAAACATGAATGGCTGGTGTACAGTGGTGCCATTTTCCCTAAATATTTACTGCAAAATCTAGATAAATTAGTTTTCATTCTTCGAAGCATTTTTCTTATTTAAAGTTTATGTCAGTTGATTTTGCTATCTAACCTGAGTGTATGCATGCTGTTGCTTCAGTCATGTCCGACTCTTTGCGACCCTTTGGACCATAGTCTGCCAGGCTCTTCTGTCCATGGGATTTTCCAGGTAAGAATATTGGAGTGGGTTGCGATGCCCCCCTCCATGGGATTTTCTCAACCCAGAGATCAAACCCACATCTCTTATGGCAGGCAGGTTCTTTACCACTAGCTCCACCTGGGAAGCTGCTATCTAGCCTACTTCATTGCAAATAACGTTTACCTTTCCAAATACATTTCATTGTTTATTAAGATTTTAGCTTGTGAACAACAGTCATTTAAATTTAAATGTTGATTTACATTAACATTGACTATTCTTTTTCATCTACTTAAAAATAAAAATTTCTGTGTTATATAATGGAGGACCTAGTGCATATACATGGAAATAAAAACCAAAGAGGTACAAAAAGACTTCTAACCTGCTCAGTTTAATTCCTTATAGATATATAGAGATTAACTCTTCTCTTTATATTTCCTGCACTGATTACTTTTAATGATCTTAGAAAATAGTTATGCCCTTCTTTCTTGAATAATCAACTTTAATTTAAATTGACATGTCATTAGCTAATGTTAATTGCTACTTTTATTTCTTCACAGACAACTCAGGAACTTAGAATATTATACTCCAGGAACACCACTCGAATTTACATATGATTCTGATCCTATATTTTAAATCCATCTTAATTTAATGTATCAAGGCATTATAGATATTGAGTTTTAGAGAGAGTCTCATTTTTTCTTTCAATTTTCTATATTTTTCCCTGTATCTCTGAATTTCCACCTCAGAATATTTCTTTTCTGCTCATAAAGTGCTCTTTATTTTAATAAACTCTCTTGGGGATCAATTATCTATTTTTTGTCTAAAAAACATTTTTCATTCATATTTTGGAGGTTGTCTTTAGCATATATATTGTAGTTGTTGTTAAGTTGTTCAGTCACGTCCAACTCTTTGTGACCCCATGGACTGTAGCACACCAGGTTCTTCTGTCCTCCTCTATCTCCTGCAGTTTGCTCAAATTCATGACCATTGATGTTATCTAACCAGTGATGCTATCTAACCATCTCATTCTCTGCCACCTCCTTCTTTTCCCTTCAGTGTTTCCTAGCATCAGGATCTTTCCCAATGTGTTGGCTCTTAAATTAGCTGTTATTTTCTTTTCTGTTGTCTTCTGATCACAATTGTTTCTTCTGAGAAATCATCTGAAATCTAATTATTTCTTTGAAAATAAATTGTTTTGTTCAGGGGTAGAATTACTGGAAAGCTTTTAGAAATTTGCTCATGTGTTTCATTTTTAGACATATCATCACGATCTTATATTATGATAAGGGTAAGGTAAGTGTTCATTTCTCTTGTTTTAGGTTTGTAGAGTTTCTTGAATGTGTGGTTTGATTTATTTTATGATGTTTGAAAAGTAAATTTCATTTATTATCTCTTCAAATATTTCTTAGGCCTTATTCTATTCTTCTTTGCTTCAGAGCTCTGTTTAGACCATAACTAGATCTCTAAACATCATATATTTTCTTCTATATTGTCAATAATTTTATCATTTATTTATTTAATTGCTTCAACTCATATTTAATCCCAATAGTACACAAAGCCTGGTGGTAGATCCTAGTAATAAGAGTAATTAATCACAGAAGAGAACAGAGTCACAGTAGCCCATACAAAGCACTCTCTCATGAACTCATGCTGAACTTTCTCTGTCAGTTGTGTACTCTTCCTCCCCAGAAATCATTTATCTTAGAATCATGGAATGTACAGTTGCAGAAAAATGAGATATTAGGAATAGAACGTATCACTCATTTTTTATTCTTCTTTCTTATTCTGGATGGTTTTTCTGATCTGCCTTTTAGTCACTATTTCTCAATTCATCTCCCTCAAATATGATATTAAATGAAACATCAACTTTTAAATTTTATATGATATTTTGTCAATAGTAGAAACTACTATTGTTGATGTTAAATTTGTTTTCAGAAATAGTTTTTAGTATTATAGTATTATAGTAAAGATATATAGTAAAGATTTAGTAGTATATAAAAGATTTTAGTAAAGATGATAGTATTATAGTAAAGACTTCCTAAACTTTTGAGAGTAGTGGGCATGGTTATTTTAAGTTATATGTCTATTTTCCTCTTAGTTTTTATAAACATTCCATATCCCCTCCTGTTTTTAAGTTTCTAAGTCTGTTCAGGATGTTAAAGAGAAAATGTGGAAATAACCTGAGGACTGAACAAACTTTATCTTTCTTCAGAAATAATCTATCTATCTATATATATCTATAACTATCCATCTATCTCTACTTAATTTTTTTTATCTGTGTCGGACACTAACGACTTGAGCTATCTGATTTCCCTCTCACACAATTACAGGTATTGAGACAATTTGAATGTGAGCCCAGTCTATGCAAGGAATAGTTTATATCTGGTTTACTCTTATTCATAGGTATATCCTTTTGGAATTCCCTCTTCCCACAAAAAAGAAAACGGAGTTTTTGTCATGGATCACTGTTCTTGGCTGACATTGATCTATAATTTAGTTGTCCTGATTCCATGAGTTTGTCCAAATCTTTGCACTGCTTCTCAGCCTTGTATGGGATATTTTGTGTGTGTGTGCTCAATCATGTCAGATTCTTTGCAGCCTCATGGACTATAGTCCACCAGGCTCCTCTCTCCATGGAATTTTCCCAGCTGGAATATTGGAGTGGCTTGCCATTTCCAACTCCAGGGGATCTTTCCGACCTAGGGATCAAACCTGTGTTTCTTGTGTCTCTTGCATTGGCAGGTGAGTTCCTTACCAACTGTATCACAGCCATAACTTTGTCTCTCCTTTAATTGACAGAAAACCCTCTCCCTAGCACTCTCCAATAGAAACCTCTGTCACAATGAAATGTTTTCTATCTGTGCTTTACAACGTGGTAGATACTGACCTTGTGAAATTTTTGAGCAATTAACATACTCGTGCATCCAAGGAACTAAATTGTTGCTTTCATTAAATTAATTAATTAAAATTTAAATATTCAACATGAAGCTAGTGGCTGTTATACTGGGTAGCAGTTTTAGAGGGAAAGTGTTCCAAAATTGTAGGCTGTCAGGAAGCATTTAACAGGAGGCTTCCTGTGTGCTGTTTTGGATCTGTCAGGAATTCTTTGTTCCTTATTAACTCCTGAATACTCAGGAATTAAGAGGAGAGGCAAGCCACTCCTGGGGGCTGAGGAATCCAGGCATTTCCTTCATTAGTTTTTCTATATGGTGATAAGTACCCTCTTCCTTCTTGTGAACCATATGGTAAACGTGATTGTTTACAACTCTCTCTCTCTCTTTAATATGGATCGCCTATGTTTTGTAAGTCTGGAATTTTCATCTTCATCTTTGCTGAGAATAACTACCTTGTAAGACAGTATATATGCCCACACCATGTTGATTAAAACAGTTTTGCTCCATCAGAGCTCTGATCCCCGTGTCTTTCTTTCTCTTTCTCTCTCTCTCCCTCTCTCTCTTTTTCAGGCTGATCCCCTGGAGCACAGAGGCTCTCTGAGTTCACTTTCCTGCTGGGGCTTCTAAGACCCTCTAGAGAAGGCGCTCTGTGTATTCACCCCATCGAGAGGGCTCCTGAGGCCTCTGTGAACAGAGCAAGCCCCGTGCCAGGGGCTTTCTGCGTAAACCAAGGAATATCAGCCTCTTTGTCTCCTTTACTTTCTTATTGGTCGACTCCGGACCCCCAGGTTCTGGTCCATTAAAGGACCTCAACAGTAGGCTAATTCCCTTCTCCAGGGGATCTTCTCCACCCAGGGATCGAATGGGGATTTCTTCCATTGCAGTCAGATTCTTTGCCACTTGAGCCACCAGGGAAACCCAATGTTTCTGAGTTTTCTTATACTTGAAAAGTATAAGAAAATGAGTATCTCATCTCATTTTCATGAATTTTCATTGCCTTATTAGCTGTACATTTTCTTCAGGCATTGTTTAGATTTTGCCCAGATTTTCCAGTTTTTCATTTGTTTTGAACAGGCGGGTTGATGCTTGTTAAGAAGTCTGCCATTTCCAAAAGAAGAAACTTTCCTTTTTCATCACCTCTGTACACTTAACCATAAAGTTAAACTTTTGTCTAGTTGTTTATTTTATACTATATCTTTTGACAACTGGCTGTGTAAGTTAAGTAATTTAATGTTATCTGTCTTACTTCTACTATTTCTTTTGACTCTGAGATGTTCTAATAACTTTTAACAATTCTATTGCTTTTACAGTGCAGACATTTATAAGGTTAGTGTTCTGTTTTATTGTTATAATAAAACTTAATTTTCTGTTATATTTTTTGAAAATTGGAAAAAATAGCATAGAGTTTTACCACATTATAATTAAATATGTATGATTAAAGGATAACAGAAAATTTAATTTGCTTGGTAGTGTAGGGGGAGATGTAACCGCATTTTATTCATGGGAGAATGTTTTAAATATTTTTCTCTCTTTCTCCCACGTACCACAAATTTCCAAAAACCAGTCAGTTGTTCAAATCAGCCCCTATTTCAACTTTTTCCAGTTGGACCACTGCTTTCATATATATCCTGGCATTTCTGGTATTTCTAATGGCTTTTATGTTAGATATGTTATTTTGCAATAATATGCAAATTTTATTGTTATTTTGACATAGCTGTAGGTATTATTTTCAGTGTTCATTTTCATATTTTTCATGCATAGCTTTTTCATTCTTGACAACTTATTTCTGATTTCGTTTCTGGGTAACAGACTAGTATCTTTGCCTAAGTAATTTTTTCACTCTTTTTTAATACCTTTACACATCATGCAAAGATTTTCTGACTTTAAATTGGCAGATTAAGATTAACAAATACATAATACTATCACTACTGTATATAAATTAAATAACTAATAAGAACTAATGGCCACCTGATGCAAACAGCTGACTCATTTGAAAAGACCCTGATGCTGGGAAAGATTGAGGGTAGGAGGAAAAGGTGACAACCAAGGATGGGATGGTTGAATGGCATTACCAACTCAATGGACATGAGTTTGGGTAAACCCCAGGAGTTGGCGATGGACAGGGAGGCCTGGTATGCTGCAGTTCATGAGGCTGCAAAGAGTTGGACCCGACTGAGCAACTGAACTGAACTGAATAAGAACCTACTGTATAACACAGAGAATTCTGCTCAATACTCTATAATGAACAATATGGAAATAGAACCACCTAAACAGTGGGTATTTTATATATATAACTGATTTACTTTTCTGTACAGCAGAAATGATCACAATATTGTGAATTAACTATACTACAATAAAAATAAGTAAAAAATAAAAACTTAGGGTTGCATAGAGTCATTATGAATATATTTTTAATTTACTTAGTAGTTGCAGGATGCTCACTTAAGCAGCCAAATATGTGTTAGATATTTTCTTACCTCCATGCTTCATGTTTAATACAATGGTTAATAGATAAAAATATGTCTGTCTACAGTATTAGATGGAATGACTGCCTTGTTCAAATATGTTGCAAATTTCCTGCTGCCATATTAGCATGTGGAAGAGCAAACTATGACTCTGAAGTTCTCTTGTAAAATCTAAATATGTCATTTTTTGGTGCACATGGCAAATAATTCTGACTGTAAGTATATACTTAGTTACCATGTTTAAAAAATTATTTTATAAGATTTAAGAATTTATGCTATAATATGATGCCTAGACAAAAACATACATTTAGGAATGCATACAAGTGTATATTGTTTGAATTGCTTAGTGAAAGTTGAATAGACAAAATAAAGCACATTTTTTTGACAAGTATGAGTTATTCTAAAACTTACTGGAATATTTCCCTGTGGCATACTACCATCTGAGAGATAGAGCCAAAAGCTAAAAATTTCAGTTTATTATTTTGAAAATAACCTATTCTTAACTTTACATCTCTTTTAGTTGTGCATAGCTCAGAGAATGAACTTACACCATTTTAGAGATTCAGTTAATGAAAACTATTTTATTAATGTGAAATTCATCTAATTCATATGACCCTCAGAATTTACTCTCTGCACCTCAGTCTCCTTATCTGAAAAACAGCAAGTTTAATAATTGAATTCCTCAGCTTTAACATTAAATTGCATCTAAAATAAATTCCTTTGCCATTCTCACCCCACCACTCCCAAATTCTATCATCATCAAATTCTATTTATCTATCATCTGCATATCTTTACAGTTATCTACCCACCTGTATTGCATACACACATGCCACATTTATCTATGTATTGTATATATTTATAATTTCAGCTTAAGTCATCTAAACTTCCCCTTCAGTGTAAACATTATATACTGTGTTTTATGCTGTAATTAATATAACAGGGTATAGGATTATTAATGCAAATTTAACTTTATTTAAAGTATGTATATAGTGGGAATTAAAAACTTTTATCACTGTTTAAATATCTTTACATGTTCTTCAATTTATTTTATATAAACTAGAAAGATTATAGATCATGATATTTAGCTACTTTGTTATAGACTGAATAGAATGCAAATACAAAATAATAAGCAGCTAAAGAAAATAATTCTAAAAATCACAATGTTACTTATTCAATAATTTTGTTATAAAGCATTTATACATTCTTTAATAAAAGAGTCTATAATTTGCTTTAAGCCATTTGAGGTGCACAACACATACTTTTTATTTAATTTTCTTTTGTTAGTTCCTGCCTAATTCTTTTAAATTTGAAAGACTAATTGTAATTAGGTATTAAATACTGTTGAATACACTGAACTTTTCTACAGATGGGTAATACATCTATCTAATTTTGAATCTTCATTATTACCTTAAACCAAATAATTCTTTTTCTCTTACAATACAGGAATAAGCGCATGCTGTTGAAATTATATGTAACAATATAAATGTTCTAATCTCCTACCACATGCAAGAAATCAATATTCAATGATAAAAAGTAGAGTAAATAGATATTTTGCTCATTCTTTTATATTTAGTATATTTAATGTCAGTAGTGACTTCTGGGGCAAGCTCCTGAAAATTGTTGATTCCTGTTTCCTCTTTTAGGTTGACAAGTTTTAAGAAATGTCTAAATCCGTGTCTGTGACAGTAGTTCTTTTGCTTCTTCTAGTAAATACACTCTACTTAATTCTTTTTATAGATGTTGTGTGGAATACATGGCATCACTGACTCAATGGACATGAGTTTGGGTAAACTCCGGGAGCTGGTGATGGACAGGTAGGCCTGATATGGAATTATTTCCTATGGTCTATTTTGCTTTGTGTGGCTTTATTTCTTTACATCACTAAAAGCCATGAGTCATTCTGATACTCTCCACTGCCTTCCAAGAGACTTGGCTCCTTGGTCAATATGGGACTTTAATTATTGCTTGCTACTCTTCCTCTTTTTGATTGAATGAAGTGTTGCTATAGCGATATTGCCTGTTAGAGTTCACTAATCATATTAATCACAACTTCTCTTTTCATTTTGAGTATAAATTTTCATTTTTTAATGCCTTTGTGTTAAACTATTAGAAACCTGTTATCTGCACTAGAGCAAAGAAGCCTATACTATGAGTCCCAGATCTTACAACATTTAATTGCAATGTTGTTTTGACTCTCATCAATTCATCTGTAAAAGAAGGTAATAAAAAATAAACAAAACAAATATTTTACTATTTGTCACTCTGTACCAGAATTTGTGATTAGACTTTAATTTGACTTATTACTTTATCCCCTAAATCTAATTTGCATTTTATTTAACTTGACATCACAATGATTGTGTAAGAGAAATGCGACTTACACCCATTTTAAAGATGAGAAAGGGAAGTCAAGGGGAGAAAGCAAACAAGTGTGTACTTTCTAAGATTAACTTCAGCATTTAATAATGGATGATAATGAAACTGAAGATAAAACTTTTTTACCTAGTTAGAAACGATTTGGTGAAGTTCTGTCCAGTTTGCTTTGTTTTATCTTTACTGCCTCTGAGTTCCTCCTACTGTTGGCATTTATACCTAGATCCCTTTTATTTGTTACCTCTTGCTTTGCTGGACTCTTAAAATCCATTGTTAAAATTTTGTAAAGTGTTCTGCTCATATAATTTGTGTGGAATCTTTTATTTAAAAGAAAAGGATGGGTACATTTTAGATTTTATTATTACTATGTTGAAAACATTAATACATATTTGTACAACATGTTACTTTTTCAGTGAAAAGACTATATATAATGCGATTTTGTTTTTTTTTTTTTACTATCTGCCACCTAGATTCTTCAAGAATTTAAAATATAATTATGAATCCAGAAAAACATAGTTGTAAGTTAAGGGAAGTAACTTTGATATTTAAGTGCAGAAGTGACGTTTATTGATTTAAATAGCCTTTTCTTTTTAACAGAAAAGAACCATTATTGTAAAAAAGATCTTTTTATTACAAAATAGTTCTTTAGTTTAGTCCTAGAGCAAAACTCAAGAGATAGCAAAATCTTTCAAATATACTTAAGAGTGAATTATTTGGGCATTTTTAAGACCCTAAGGATTACAAGTATAGTAAATTGATTCTAGTTTATTCAAATGGAAAATAGAGATCAATTTATATTTTAGTGCAAGTCAGGCAGGCATTTTAGAAACATAATACATAGATAATGTCTTTTGGATGGAAAATGCACAAACAGGTACCCACACAGAGAAGGTCATGCATACATATACATAGTTGTATCGATGTACATATACATAGAAAAATATGCATAGATTTAGCAGCAACAGTAATGCACAATAGTTATTAAAAATCATGCACTGAAGTAAGTTTCCCTGAAATTAAATGACACATATTTTTTTCACCTGTAAAATTGGATCACAATAATTTTGCTTCTAGGTCATATGTAAGTATCAATTGAGTTATTCCTTATAAAATTTTTAGAACAGTGCTTGGTAAATCACTAAGTAATAGTTAATTTTCAATGTTACTTAGTAAGTTTTAGGTAATAGATATATTTACTTTGAAAACTAAACAGATATGGATATAGTGCCAAAAATATGATTCTAGAGATGAATTTTCACAAAATGATTTTGACATGCATAGTTTTACATGTTCAGTAATTTTACATAGCATATAATGCTTTAATTGGAAATTAGTATAATTTTTCTCTTATTACATTACATATATTTGGTATAACCTGTTATTTAGAAGATGAACTTAACAAACGTTAAGTTAATACACATGGATAATGGTAATACAAGGGAAATATTTTGGTGAATATAGAAAAATATCATTATAGGAAAAGACATATCATATGAATATGGCTTACAGAGATGTTCATCACTTATAGATAAAAGGTTATCACTTTACCTTATAGATCAATTTAAGAATAATTTCACATAATGATCAGTTAGCTTATTTTGTAAATAAATTCAGTTGAATGCTGAATTTATTAGACAGTCCCACTCGGTATAAATCAGTATCTGTCACCATTTACATGTGCAAAAGGTATTATCATAATCATGACACCTTTACTCAGAAATAATATTATTAAATTTAAATTGTTTTATTTTGTTATCTTAGTCTAAATTTGCCTGGGGAATAATATTTTCAACTGATTCTTTCTTAACTCAGTAGAATTGTATAGTAATCATTATTGTTTCAAAGATTAGAAGAGTGGCAATTCAATAATTTCCATTGCTAAAAATAGATTATTAAATATGTTTATGTGTATATTATATTTAATACATATAAAAATGCATATTATATATAAATATATATACTCATATATTTATAAATGTATATTGTCTATATTATATATAAATAAATATATATAATGTAAGTAATGCTTGCTTACATGAATTATAGTGTGTATATTTAATTCACAACAGGAAAAGAATCACTATAAAATATACCCTTTCATGTATAAAATATATATTTTCTAAAAAAGAATGATATTACATCTTTTAATATTTAAGAGCTATATAGTCAAAATAAAATCAGCATAAATTTAAAAATATAACAGTATGAATTAGTAAAGTATTCATTTAAAATCTGCCTACTGAACAACATGACAATCATTAATTGTAATAATCAAAAGAATCCCCTTACTCTATTTAAACCAAAAGAAGAGTTAAAGTGTTCACCAAAGATTTTTCATTTTGTTTTTGTTTTGCTTTTTTAAATTCTTCAGAAGAGCAAATATACTTCTTTTAACAGGTAACTAATAAGAAAGGAAGTTATAGTTACTGGGCTCTTAGTTAAATGCACTGGCTAAATATTTATTCAAGAATGACCTGTTTTTATTATCAACAATGTAAATGAGAATAGTTTTTACCTTCCGAAACTTGTAGATTAGGAAACTGGTAACTCAAATATTTAGAAAAATGCATGAAATCAAACTTGTAATTCTTTGTGTTAAATTGAGTGTATTATATTTTATATAATAAATAGATAGCAAATAAAGGAGTATTATAAATCCAGCAAATAATGGGATGTCCCGGGTCTAGTGGAGGTACTCGGTTAATCATATGTAGTGTTAAGGGAGAGTGTCTCTGAAAGGGAGTCTTTAAAATATCTGCCTGATGAGATGAGAAAGACTTGATTGTGAAGTGCCATTGGGATAGATGCCCTCAATAGAGGGGAAAAGCAAAGGGCAGGAGGAGTTTGAATATGAGATGTGAGAAAGAAAGGATGCCAAAATGAAGAATAATAGATTTTTGGCCTAACTAAATGATGGAATATTGGTATTATATATTGAGATAAGGAAGACTGGAGGGGTGAGAAATGCAAGGAAAGTGAAAGAATAAACTCATAAATCCAGCAAATGCCTGTACAGTCAGTAGGATCAGGGAAGGATTTTATTGTTTCATTGTTTCATTTAAAAAATCAGTAAGTTAATGAATCATAAAATGTTATTAACATTACATAGCAAGATAATATATATATCATATTATGTGGGAACCGGCTAAAGTTCTAAAACTAAATATAATCATGGCTAAACACTTTCGTGTTCTAATACTATTACAGAAGAGTGGCTAAACATTCTTAACTTGTTGCTAAGCATGCTAAACATTGTTCAGAGCTTAACAATGCATGACCAAGGTAGTCCTTTGGCTTACCCCTTTACTTTATCAGAATGGGCATTAGTTTCCAGAGATAATTAATTTATGGTATAAATTGTTAACTTATTACCTTATTGCAGTGACTTGTGGTTTTTCCTCTGCACCAGTACTGGTTTACCAGTTAAGGGAAAGAAGATGCTAAAGAAATGTCATCTGTAGAGCATGATGGTGTGTGAACATATGGTAGATTAGCATTTCATTCTCCAGATGGCTACTTAGTGAACTGTAGAATCACAACATCCACACTGGTGGAACAGAGCAGAGTGTAGTAGGAGAGATCCTCAGATATTTTGGCATGTGTCATCTGCAATTTGAGGAATCATAGTGAATGGTGTTGTCTTCCTGCCTGGGGAGAATTCAAATATGGGGGGATAAACAGTGCAGTACAAACAGTAACAGCTTAATGAACAATATACAGTCATGCACTATGCAAAAAAGAATAAGGTATGATTAACAGTCAAATGATGCAAATATCTTGTATATAGTACAGCATGAAAATACTAACCAAAGCAAATTTTTGTAGCTATATTAACATCAGATTCAGTAGATATTTAGGCCAGTAGAGATACAATATTATATAATTTAGAAAACTTAATTTCCTCATTAAGATATAAAGATTATGAATTTATAATTCTGATTTAGTAAAAACTGTCTGCTGCTGCTGCTGCTGCTAAGTTGCGTCTATTGTGTCTGACTCTGTGCCACCCCATAGATGGTAGCCTAACAGGCTTCTCTGTCCCTGGGGTTCTCCAGGCAAGGATACTGGAGTGGGTTGCCATTTCCTTCTCTAATGCATGAAAGTGAAAAATGAAAGTGAACTCACACAGAAACTGTCTAGAGAGAGGTTATAGTTGTAAAGTATATGTTAAAAAAGAAAATAGCTGAAAATTAATAAGCTAAACAGCAATATGAATAAATTATTTCAGAAAGATAAAAAAGTTAGCAATCACTGAAGTGAAGTGAAGCCGCTCAGTCATGTCTGACTCTTTGCGACCCCATGGACTATAGCCAATCATAGTCAACAATAATCTATTATACACTTAAATTTTGTTTAGAGGATAGTCCTATGTTGAGTGTTCTAATCACAATAAAATGCAGTTTAATAAGATCACAATTGAAAACTGTCCTAAGAAAGAACTCTCCAAACAAATTATTTTTTATCTATTCTACCAAGATGTATTTCAAGATGCCAATTTTGCACAAATTCTCCCACAGAATAGAAATGAGGAAATGCTGAACAATTCATTTTAAAAGCTATCATAATGTTCATACCACAACCTGATCAAAACATTAAGATAAAGGAAAAAGACAGACTATCTCACTTATTGGAATAAGGTAATATCTTAAAAAATTGTAATTCAAGTGTGTTATAGTTGAATTCATGCTTTCTTTAAGATGTATGACTATTGTATAACAATGGTGAATTTATTCTGGGAATGCAAGACTGACTTAATGCTTCAAAAAGAGTATGGTTTGCCACATTAAAACAATCAAAAGAAATCAACCCCTTGAGTAGCAGCAAAATTATAATATATTCAAAATTCACTAAGTTAAATATAGAGAGATATTTATTATTGACTATCAAGAAAATCTCTACAGAATATCACACTAAATGGTAAAATGTTGAAATCATTTCCTTTGAAGTCAGATAAAAGACAAAGGCTACTATAACCACTTTTAGTACCATTGTGCAAATGCAATAAAGCAAGAAAAAGAAAGAAGAAAATTGAAAATGAAGCAAAAATAGTGTCTCATTATCTGAAGAGAATATAAATGGGCTTTTCAATGGTGCTGAGATGTTTGGATTTCTATTCAAAAACAAATAAAGCTTGATGTCTAATTCAAACATATGCAAAAGTGTATTTCAGTTGAATTATAATACTTAGTAAGAAAGGGTAAGGTATAAATCCTAAGGAAATAATATGGAAGATATGTTTATGATCTCAGAATGGAAAAGTTTTCTGAAATGGGCAAGAAATTGTATTCCATAATAAAAGAGATACATAATATTAACCTAAATGAAATTGAGTTCCTCTTCATACACACACAAGAAAAAGCACCGGAAAACAAAGATAAAGTAGATTTTCAACACATAGTTTTAAAAGTTTTTTAAAAATAAAAAGACAAAGAATTATGTGAAAACTAAGAGTTTGTTTCCAGAATATTTCTTTTGAATTCCTTCAAATAAATAAAGAAATACAAACAATCCAGGAAAAAAAATAGAAAAGTTATTCAATAAGCATTACATAAAAACAGAATAGCCAAATAGACAATATACATATGAAAAATTACTAAACATTTCTAATATCAAGGAAGCAAATTAAAGGCACAAAAAGGTACATTCGATATGTTGCTAAAGTTTAAAAATTGTTGAAAGTTTAAATTTGACAAGGATATAATTGGATAAAGTCTCAAAATCATAAATTGATAAAATAACTTTGACAAATTTCTTAAAATTGTCAACTGAAGCCAGGCATAAGCATAACCTATGACACAGCAAATGCCATCCATAGGTGGGTACCTGGGCAAAAAGCAAATTTGCATGTACCAAATAATACACACAAGAATATTCTCAACAAAGCAATTTTTAAGAATGCCAAGCTAGAAAGAGCACAGTTGTCAATGGCAATGAACAAACCAATCACTTATAATGTATTCATGTAATAGAATACTGTGGAACAGAGGTTACCAAACATTTTCTGTGAAGGAACAGTCAGTAAGTATTTTAGGCTTTAGGAAACAATGTGTCTAACTTAGTTATTCAGCTGTTCTCCTGTAGCATGAAATCTGATATGGACAACACATAAATAGGTGGTTGTGTTTGTGTTCTACTAAAACTTTATTTCCCATAATTGGAAGGCTAGAATTGGTCTAAAGTCAGTAGTTTGCCAGTTTTTACTGTAGAGAAGCAACAATGACAGCAACAAACTGCAGCTGAATACAATATCATTTTCACAGAATTGAGACATAAGAAAAAAATAACAGATCAAAATGCTAATAAAAAGAAACCAAGCTCCTTGGGAAAGGACATATTTTAGAACTGAAGAAGGGAATTACAAGATAAACCTGAGCATCTCATAGTTGCAGAAAGCACAAAAGTGCTTAAAAAATGAAGCAATGATGGAGGGGTAGATAAAGGTACACAAATGCTGATTGAACAAGCTTTCCATGACTAAACCCGGAAATACTTAAGGAACATAAGCAACAACAACAACAAAAAGCCCAGAGTATTGGATTATAACCCAGAATATGAAATTAAATGTCCATGAGTCCATACTGATACAAATAAATTCTTGAATAAATAAGTGGAAGATAAGAACCAAATATTGAAAAGCAGAGACATTACTTTGCCAACAAAGGTCTATCTAGTCAAGGCTATGGTTTTTCCAGTGGTCATGTATCAATGTGAGAGTTGGACTATGAAGAAAGCTGAGCGCCAAAGAATTGATGCTTTTGAACTGTGGTGCTGGAGAAGACTCTTGAGAGTCCCTTGGACTGCAAGGAGATCCAACCAGTCCATTCTAAAGGAGATCAGCCCTGGGATTTCTTTGGGAGGAATGATGCTAAAGCTGAAACTCCAGTACTTTGGCCACCTCATGGGAAGAGCTAACTCATTGGAAAAGACTCTGATGCAGGGAGGGATTGGGGGCAGGAGGAGAAGAGGACGACAGAGGATGAGATGCCTGGATGGCATCACTAACTCGATGGATGTGACTCTGAGTGAACTCCGGGAGTTGATGATGGACTGGGGAGGCCTGGCATGCTGCGATTCATGGGGTCGCAAAGAGTCAAACACGACTGAGCGACTGAGCTGAACTGAATTGAATTGCTTTACAATACTGTAGTGGTTTTTGCCTTACATTGACATGAATCAGCCATGGGTGTACATGTGTTCCTCATCTTGAGTCCCCTCCCAACTCCCTCCCCATCCCATCCTTCAGGGTCATCCCAGTGCACCAGTCCTGAGCACCCAGTCTCAGGGCTGGCAATCTATTTCACATATGGTAATATACTGAACTGAACTGAACTGAATATGGCTTACTAGCTGTGATAAACATATCATACAGTGTAAAAACCTAAAGAACATGAGAAACTGGTTACAGGGTGTATAGGGACTATCTGCAACTTTTCTGTAAATATAAAATTATTTTAGATATAATAGAAAATATTCTATTTTGTGTAATATAAATTTACTAAAATATGTATTTCATGATTCCATTTGTATAAAGTTAAAAAAAAGCACTCAAAGCCAAACTATAATGCTTAGATATGCATGCCTGAATGGTAAAATATAAAGTCAAAAGAGAAAGTGATTTTTCTTACAGTCAAATTAACAATTACCTTGTGAAAAAGAACAGAAATTGTGAAAGAGAATAAAATGTACATTTTAGATGCTTGTAGTGTTCTATCATTTGACCCAGGTGGTGGTAGCAATACATTTGCTTGTAGCAAATCTTTGAGCTGAATGTTTTTGCATGTTTTCTATATTTGTACTCTATCTATCTGTACAGTCAGAAATTGTATCACCAACATCAGGGAACTAAAATGTGAAGGCCTTTCACACAGACAGCACTGAACAAGATTATAAGAATATTATTTACGTGGACTCCTTTGACTCCTGTTGATTTCCTCCCCTCAGGCCTAATCATGGAGGAGCAATTCACAGAAGAGAAAATAATATAGGTGGAGCAGACTGAAAGAACAGGCCTTGTGCTCTTTCCCACTGGGGGAAGGGGTTTCCAATTATGGACCCACCTTTTGCTGGGGAAAGGGAAAATGTTTAAATTGAATGCACGATTGGTATTTTAAAATTAGGCCTCAGAATACTGTTTAGGACCCATGTTCCAAGAGATCCACACCTGTTATTGGCAAGCTTTTAAGAGGAGAAATTTCCACTGCATGTTTAATTAGGTAAAATTCAAGCCTTTTCTGTTTGTAAATTCACCCCACTACCGATTTCATCGCAATATAATCTGAAACATGTAGTTTGGCTTAAAACAAAGAAACATGCACACATGTGTCCATTTTTAAAGGTAGAACCTGATGATGAAATTCCAATGAGTCAACACTTTGCATGAGCTGGCCAAAGTACTGGAGTTTCAGCTTTAGCATCATTCCTTCCAAAGAAATCCCAGGGTTGATCTCCTTCAGAATGGACTGGTTGGATCTCCTTGCAGTCCAAGGGACTCTCAGGAGTCTTCTCCAACACCACAGTTCAAAAGCATCAATTCTTTGGCACTCAGCCTTCTTCACAGTCCAACTCTCACATCCATACATGACTACTGGAAAAACCATGGCCTTGACTAGACGGACCTTAGTCAGCAAAGTAATGTCTCTGTTTTTGAATATACTATCTAGGTTGGTCATAACTTTTCTTCCAAGGAGTAAGCGTCTTTTAATTTCATGGCTGCAGTCATCATCTGCAGTGATTTTGGAGCCCCAAAATATAAAGTTGACACTGTTTCTACTATTTCCCCATCTATTTCCCATGAAGTGATGGGACCAGATGCCATGATCTTTGTTTTCTGAATGTTGAGCTTTAAGCCAACTTTTTCACTCTCCTCTTTCACTTTCATCAAGAGGCTTTTTAGTTCCTCTTCACTTTCTGCCATAAGGGTTGTGTCATCTGCATATCTGAAGTTATTGATATTTCTCCCAGCAATCTTGATTCCAGCTTGTTTTTCTTCCAGTCCAGTGTTTCTCATGATGTATTCTGCATATAAGTTAAATAAGCAGGGTGACAATATACAGCCTTGACGTACTCCTTTTCCTATTTGGAACCAGTCTGTTGTTCCATGTCCTGTTCTAGCTGTTGCTTCCTGGCCTGCATACAGATTTCTCAAGAGGCAGGTCAGGTGGTCTGGTATTCCCATGCTGGGAGGGATTGGGGGCAGGAGAAGAAGGGGACGACAGAGGATGAGATGGCTGGATGGCATCACTGACTCAATGGACACGAGTCTGAGTGAACTCCGGGAGTTGGTGATGGACAGGGAGGCCTGGCGTGGTGTGATTCATGGGGTCGCATAGAGTCGGACACAACTGAGTGACTGAACTGAACTGAACAGAACTGATGATGAAATTTGTTTTCTTTCCTTCATAAACCACACACATAATGCATTTTCTTATATTTTTTATGTAACCGGTTTCTTCAAAATCTGAGCAAAATTTCAAAAAAGTTAAGAAACTTAGCAATTACATCTTAGTACCAATTTCTTGTAGATGTTTCTCATATCTTTTTCTCATAAGCACTTTATGCTTGGCAGTTCATATGTCATTAGATAAGTTATTTTTAACAACTCATATTTATCAAATATTTCTAAAGCTTTCAAGTAGATTTTCATTAATGATAGCTTTCTTGTATTAACCTCTTATGCTTTTATAATGTACATTTCGATCACAAACCTATTTGAGAACAAATATCAATGACACTTGACAAGTTTTCAATTAACTAGAATGAAAGAAGTATTCTAGGCATATGTTAGCATGTGTTACAAAGTTAGTGGACACTAAACAGATTTAGCATATTAGAAGTTAGAAGTTTGAGTGACTTTCCAGTGCTGATGTCATGATACAGTTTGATATAGATCTCTGACTGTTTGGAAAGAGGTCTCAGACTGAGTGCATAAAGTTGATTGATGCTGGCATATATGTATTAAGCTACAAGAATGGATGAGATTACCCAGGAGGAAAAAATAAAATGAAGAAAATCTAAGGCAAAGCACTGAGGAATTGCAGACATTAGAATTAGCAAAGAGGATGCAAATCAGGAAAGTAGAAAGAGAGCAGGGAGTGAAGTAAGAATAAATCCTAAGAAATTTATATCCACTAAATGCAGAGAGATTATGTTGAGAAGGAGATGAATGTCACCTGGGAAGCAGGCTCCTAAGACCCATTATGGTGTACATTGAAAAGTGGCCATTGGATTTAACAATTTGAGATCCTTTGATGATTAGGATCAGAGTGTTCAGTGTCTTTGTGAAGATATGAGTCGGATGATAAAAATATGGAAAGATAATGAAAGGGAAGGAAGTTGAGATAGCAGGATAATCTACATTTCCAAGCCATTTTCATGTGAAGAGAGTGGCTAGAAGAGGAGAGGATAATGAGAAATATTTGATTAGGTACATAATTTTAGAATGATGACACACAGAAAGGACCAAGTTGAAAATGTATAAAAGAACATGAACAGTGAAAGAAGAGAAAACTCTATTAATATAAAACATGAGACATGCTTAATTCCTAATAACACCAGGTAAATGTGTGGATGAGCACACATCCAAAGGACCAAAATTTTTGGGGAGTAATTCTAAGAGTCCTTAGTCAATGGTTGCTATTTTCTCCATAAAGTACAAAACAGTGTCATCAGGTAAAAGCTGGTATATTGGTCTTATCAGTGGAGACCAGAGGATATATAAGTTTAACCACAGATGACAAGAAATTGATAAAATTGCTTCTTCAGAGATTGAAAATAAGCTCTCGGGGAAATATTTTAGAGCTTGTATTATTTAATATCTCTTTGGTTTTGATGTCATATATCTAGAGTGAAGCATTCACCTATTATATATATATATATATATAAGTTTTTCCTGTAAAGTTCAACCATTCAGGTGCAAGAAAAGAGAAAAAAATATTTGGTCCCATAAAGGATATGGCTTTTGCCAAGATAGAAATTTGTACAATTGGTTAGGGGGAGATTTTGCTGATGGACCAAAAACTCTTAATCTGTAAAATAAAGGCAGCAGAATGTATTGACGGATTGTGAGTTTTTGGCAGAGCTACTGGACTGGTCTTAATATTACATGTTTAACAATGAAATGCTTTTAGACAGTCTTAATACTCCATCAGTCAGTTCAGTTGCTCAGTCGTGTGTGACTCTTTCCAAACCCATGAACTTGTAACATGCCAGGCTTTCCTGTCCATCACCATTTCCCGGAACTTGCTCAAACTCATGTCCATCACGTTGGTGATGACATCCAAACATCTCATCCTCTTTTGTCTTCTCCTTCTGCCTTCAATCTTTCACAGTATCAGGATCTTTTCTAAGGAGTTAGTTCTTTGCATCAGGTGGCGAAAGTATTGGGGCTTCAGCTTCAGCTTCATCATCAGTCCTTCCAATGAATATTCAGGATTGACTTACTTTAGGACTGACTGGCTTGATCTCCTTGCTGTCCAAGGGACTCTCAAGAGTCTTCTCCAACACTACAATTCAAAAGCATAATTTATTGGTGCTCAGCTTTCGTTATGATCCAGCTTTCACATCCATGCATGAATACTGGAAAAACCATAGCTTTGACTAGACAGACCTTTGTCAGCAAAGTAATGTCTCTGCTTTATAACATGCTGTCTAGGTTGACCATAGCTTTTCTTCCAAGAAGCAAGTGTCTTTTAATTTCACAGCTGCAGTCACCATCTGCAATAATTTTGCAATACGAAAATAAAGTCTCTCACTGTTTCCATTTGCCATGAAATGATGGGACCAGATGCCATGATCTTTGTTTTTTGTTGCTGAATTTTAAGCCAGCTTTTTCACTCTCCTCTTTCACTTTCATCAAGATGCTCTTTAGTTCCTCTTCACTTTCTGCCATAAGGGTGGTGTCACCTGCATATCTGAGGTTATTGATATTTCTCCTGGCAATCTTGATTCCAGCTTGTGCTTCATCCAGCCCAGCGTTTCTCATTATGTACTCTGCATATAAGTTAAATAAGCAGGGTGACAATATACAGCCTTGACGTACTCTTTTCCTGATTTGGAACCAGTCTGTTGTTCATGTCCAGTTCTAACTGTTGCTTCTTGACCTGCATACAGATTTCTCAGGAACCACGTAAGGTCTGGTATTCCCATCTCTTTCAGAAATTTCCACAGTTCATTGTGATCCATACAGTCAAAGGCTTTGGCATAGTCAATGAAGCAGAAGTGGATGTTTTTCAGGAATTCTCTTGCTTTTTTTATGATCCAGCAGATGTTGGCAATTTGATCTCTGGTTCCTCTGACCTTTCTAAATCCAGCTTGAACATATGTTCTTGGTTCATGTGCTTTTGAAGCCTAGCTTGGAGAATTTTGAGCATTACTTTTGTAGTGTGTGAGATGTGTGCACTTGTAATACCCAGTTCTTGGGGATATGTGTGCATGTGTGTGCTCAGTTGCTCAGTCATGATATGTGGATATAGATTCACCAAATTCACTTTTTAGGACATAAGGGGCAAAACTATTTATTATTCAAATATCTTGTTCCCTTGTATTTAGACGGATACCAAAATACAACTTTGATCAAGATACTTAAAAAGATGTATCCTTATAACCCCATTGTAAATTTTTATCAAGTAAAATGAGTTTGTAGAGTCATAAAAAAATGTCCAGTGCTTCCTGCTGCTGCTGCTGCTAAGTTGCTTCAGTCGTGTCCAACTCTGTGTGTTCCCATAGATGGCAGCCCACCAGGCTCCCCCGTCCCTGGGATTCTCCAGGCAAGAACACTGGAGTGGGTCCAGTGCTTCCTACTATTTGGTAAATAGGTCATGAATGAGTGTACAGCTACTTAAAATTGAAACCAGTGATTGTTTGAGTAATTTATTGAAGATAATGTTAGTCAGCTGAGATCAAGAGAAAGATGCCACAGGAAACTTAGAAACTTAAATGTTGCTATCTTAGGTTTAAAGATTAACCTTGGGGTCACAGATTGATATTGAAAAGTAAGAATATTGCCAAAATAATGTTTGGTTTGGAACAGCCCTTCTTAATTTGTCCATATTCTCTCTCCTTGGATCATTTCTCTTGGTCTAATTGCAGCTTCTTTTGCTTCTGACTTTGTGTTTCCATCCTTTTGTTCTACAGGCAGCTTTTAGCTAAATGCACTGTTACGTCTAATTTCATGAGTCACTAAGATGAGTCTCTTAAATTCAGAGTATGATAACTAAATGAAATCTTTTGTTTCTTGCATGCTTAGTTTCCCTTCCACAACAAAATTTCTACAAATAATTAGTTCTTTTTTAAAATTAAAAACAAACTATCACTCATATATATTCAAGTTCAGTGAGTTCTAAGGCCCAACTGAAACATTATTTTGGATCTGGATTCTGCATTTTTAGCAGAATCTCCTTGCATGGAGGAAGACAGATCATCCTAGTATTATTACTCATACTATTAATTAAAATGCTATCAGATATGTAACATTTGGAGGAGACAAATGGAAGGACATTTTAAAATAGTTCCCTACATTAAGCCTGTTGGGGTCAGTCTTCATAAAGATAATCACACGACACATATTTAGAGATAGAAGGTCTGGGAGTGTGGATTTGGTACATATGTCATCCTATAAAATTACTGTCAAAAGGCAAGATGAGAATTACAAGAAAAATAAACGAAAATAATTTCAGAAAACAGTTATCTCTCCTAAGATCCTAGGCAGTCACTCTAGAGTTTCCTGGCAGCATAAAGCAGCAGGAGCCAGCTAATGAGGCAAGTCATCCGTTATCATTGCTGTGCTTAGCCTGATTTAGTTATCTGAATCAAAATGACAGATTCAGGAGGGAGGCTCCTGGGAACTTGACTGAAAATGTTATGTTGATGTAACCATGCATTGATCAGTCTAGTGGAGGGCTTCTCCGTTTCCATGCCAACAATAAAAAGAAACGAAAAATAGCAGGTTAAAGGGCATGCTTTAGGAAAACGGATATTGGGCAAGATATTTTCTTTATAAACAGGCTGAGTTAAACATTGAAATAAGCTTCATGCCCTGACCAACCTAGGGCTTCTCAACACATAAGAGGTTTTATAAAGTAATTTCAGCTTGTCAGGAACAATTTTCCTCTTTCCCTTTAGGATTACTTATAACTTTAGCTTTTGCAACTATAACCCATGTTATTGGCAGCCTATTAAGTTTATTCCAGTGTGAATACTGCAAGAATTAACTCTTTCTGTCCTTTCCTAATCCTGTGCTGTGCTCCATAGCCAGTAGTAGAGAGATGTTTTTAAAGTGCATTTGACATGCTAGGCATGGATTTAAGACGCTTGATAAAAGAGGTACTAAAAATAAGAAAAAGAAAAGATCCAAATTACCTGAAGGGAATACGTGCTGTTGACAAATGGCTCTGTCTGCTAACCCACAGTTTGAGAAAGATTTTTGATATTTTTGATAGTGGGCTAGACAGATTTTTCTTGTCTTGGGCAAACTATCAACATTCAGAAAATAGCGTAGAGGATACATTAAAAGCCACATATGATGAAGAAAAGATTGCTCTTCTAAAGATAGAATAGCTCATTGCCCAAACCTCATTCAGTCAAAGTTATCAGAATTGAAAATGGCTTATAAAAGAGAGGGGTTTTTTTGGACATGTGAACATGCTATCATTCTAGGATATGAATAGAACCAAGAATAGAGAAACCCACACATATTCTTCCATTTGATGTGCCTGGTTTATTTTATGCAGAGCACAAATATATAAAAGATCTTTAACTACTCCCCTGGAGTCATTTAAGTTGATTTGGGCATCACATTAGGATTTAACAGTTTTCTAAACTGATCCAATCTAATGCTTTTTAAAGATTCAGGTTTCTTGATTTTTCAAGTAGCCTTTCTACACTCTAAAACAAAATACTCAGCTAAATAAATGAATAAAATAAGGACCTTCAGGAAGCCAACATCCTAATTTTAACCATATACTAGGAAAAAAAATTATCTGTTTTATTCAAGTTTTTCCTTCTCTCTTAATTGAGAACTCTACCTTTGTTAGTGACTTTTCTCTGGACTGTTGATTCAGTGTGTAGTCTATGCTGAGCACAGTTATGAGGATAAGTGGGCAGTACTTCATCTACTATCACATCTTTCCAGGAAATCCTTCGTAGAGAATACTAGTAGGTCCTGACTTCCCAACATCAGTCATAGCTCAGCAGTCTTCCAGCTGTCCTCTGAATACCCCTAAAAATATTCAGACTTTTGGGAAAATACCAGAGCAACAAGAGTGGTCTGAAAGCCTGAGGTGGCACAAGTAGAACCTGGGTAAGTTATATTCTGTGTTCTGCTCTGAGCACAGATTTTACTGTTGTGATCTGTGTTGACTGCTGAAGCCCAGCTCCTCAGATGCCACTTCCATTCACATGCTGTAAGAAAGGTTCATGCTTCCCTTATTATGCAGATGAGGAAGAAGAACTGAAAAGTCCTATCATGCTTCTGTCCATTGATTAGAATTTTAAAGGCCTGCTCTTCTCCTATCAAGGTCATGATTTTTTCATTGTTCTTTCTTTTTTCTTTCCCTCAGTGTATTTAGCTAGCAGTTTCAATGACACCCCACTCCAGTACTCTTGCCTGGAAAATCCCATGGATGTAGGAGCCTGGTGGGCTGCAGTCCATGGGGTCACAAAGAGTCGGACACGACTGAGTGACTTCCCTTTCCTTTACCTTCCTAACACTCTTTTACTCAGATAGCCAGGACATGGAAAAACCTAGATGTCCATCAGCAGATGAATGGATAAGAAAGCTGTGGTACATATACACAATGGAGTATTACTCAGCCATTAAAAAGAATACATTTGAATCAGTTCTGTTGAGATGGATGAAACTGGAGCCGATTATACAGAGTGAAGTAAGCCAGAAAGAAAAACACCAATACAGTATACTAACACATATATATGGAATTTAGAAAGATGGCAATGACGACCCTGTATGCAAGACAGGAAAAAAGACACAGCTGTGTATAACGGACTTTTGGACTCAGAGGGAGAGGGAGAGGGTGGGATGATTTTGGAGAATGGCATTCTATCATGTATACTATCATGTAAGAATTGAATTGCCAGTCTATGTCTGACGCAGGATACAGCATGCTTGGGGTTGGTGCATGGGGATGACTCACTGAGATGTTATGGGGAGGGAGGTGGGAGGGGGGTTCATGTTTGGGAACACATGTAAAAATTAAAGATTTTAAAATTAAAAAAAATAATAAAAATAAAATAAAATTATGATAAAAAAAATAAAAATAAAAAAAATAAAATAAAAAAAAAATAAAAATACAATCCTCTACTTTTTTGTTGAAATTCCCTATCACACTTTATCACATCTATACAATTGTTAAAATATTAATTAAGCATATATTCAGGGAGGGGACTGAGGAATATTATAGGTTTTTTCCTTGCCCATGAAGAACAATCCATTAAGTGAGCTAAGAACCACATATAATAAGTTATAACACAGGAAATTATACAATAATGGGAAGAATAAGATAAAAGATACCATAGCGGAGTTCCCCTTGGATGCTTATCAAAACCAGGAAACATCAGAGCAAGGTTCAAGCTATAGTAAACAAGCCTTGGGGGTAGCTGATTCTTCCTAGAGCTTGTCACATAATGTAGTGAACTTGAACTCCTGCTGCTGCTGCTGCTGCTGCTGCTGCTGTTGCTGCTGCTGCTGCTGCTAAGTCTCTTCAGTCATGTCCGACTCCGTGCAACCCCATAGATGACGGCCCACCAGGCTCGCCCATCCCTGGGATTCTCCAGGCAAGAGCACTGGAGTGGGTTGTCATTTCCTTCTCCAATGCATGAAAGGGAAAAGTGAAAGTGAAGTCACTCAGTCATGGCCGACTCTTAGTGACCTCATGGACTGCAGCCTACCAGCCTCCTCTGTCCATGGGATTTTCCAGGCAAGAGTACTGGAGTGCGGTGCCAAGGAGGTCTGCCCCAGTTGTAGTTGGTCAGCTATCAATTAGGGAAGGAATAAATACCATGCTGCATACCCAGAGCTCCCGGTAGCCTTCATAGGAATTCTTAATTTTTGACAGATCATCAAATAGTAAAATTTAAAATTTACATCTCTTCTTGTCTTTGACTTTTATAGAGAAGAGAGATCTCTGAACTTCAACAATTCCTTTCTTAATCTTTTCATCAAATGATTTCCAAAGGAACACTCATATTCCCATTCTGTTGTCTTCCCTTATGCCTTTTTTACACAATCTGTAAAAACAAGAACAAGCTTTGTCTTTTCTTTCTTTGGAAGATTAATTGGTTTTTCCTTTTGGAGTTCCTAGTCAATGATAAATTAGAGATCAAGCTGGAAAAGTGTTGTAATACAGACATTTTGAAAGAATTCTAGCTGGAATCTCCAGAAATATTGGCAAGACCAAAACAACACAAACCTTCAATAATTTTGAATTCATGCAGAAAGATTTTATAGAGCCAACTGCCTGACTAAGATGGTGATGAGGCTTCATTGTTGTAAGTTCCCAGTAGCTTCATGTTCCTTGTGATAACTTTTAAAACCATCATATTTTATCATCAATACATTTCATCTGCTATAAATTTAAAAATATTCTAACCTTGACACTAATATTCTAAACACTATACAGAAATCACACACCCAAAACACAAAATAGACTGATCAATACTAGTTAAGTGAAATTTGAACTCTTGTTTCGCTTTAGATTTATTTTAAGAGAAACAAAGCTATCAAAAACTCAATGAAAAATACTTGAATTTTCAAACGTGAACAGGGTAAAGAGCTTCTTATTTAAAAAATGAGTCCAAAAAACCCAAAACAAAGCAAGCAAAATAAATGAGGAGCCAGTTTGATTTAAAAAGGGGGAGAAGACAAGTGCATTCCTTGCCTGATAGGAAACCTTCAATGGGAAATATGCAAACTGTTAAGGGAAACCATTCTACATCTGGGAGAATAGTTGCCCAGAGTTTCTTTGCCTCTTTCTTTCCTTCTTTCTTTTCTTTCTTTCTCTCTTCCTTTTTTCTCTTCCTCTTCCCTCTTTCTTCCTCTCTCTCTCTTAGCCTCCTTTCCTTCCTTCCTTTCTTTTTTCTCACTCTTCTCTACCTCTGTTTTCTCATTCTGACGCTAGCTCTCTTTTTAAACTTTCTTCCACTCTTTAGACACAGTGGACACTATTTTTCAAGTTTTGATAGTATTCCTGAGAAGAAGCAGCTAGCTTCTTCTATTCAGCATCCCTTCTTCCCTGGAAGAAAAGCATGAAGTTCTTCAGTGAACCAGTCGATGAATATAAATCTTGGTTTATAGATGCACAGATGTACTTTAAACCAGTTAGCTCTTTTATTAATATATTGTCATACTCTCAAGGAAGGTTCCCTGATGGCCCAGCAGTAAATAATCCACCTGCCAATGTGAATCCTTGGGTCAGGAAGATCCGCTGGAGAAGGAAATGGCTACTCCCTCTGGTATTCTTGCCTGGGAAGTCCCATGGACAGAGGAGCCTGGCAAGCTACAGTCCACGGGGTCACAAAAGAGTAGGACACGACTTGTTCTGTCCCACAACAATAACAACAACAACAACAAGTCCAAAAGGATATTAAATTATTCTACTGTATATGTGGAATGTTTGCAACTTAGTAATCTTTACTTTTTTTCTTTCTTTTATATCATGTGACAATATAGACATCTTACCTTATAGCATCAACAAGCCCTAATGTAACAGAGAAGGGCTGTTGAATTAAACAGGAGTGTAACTTTTGATTCTCATTTTTTCTATGATTTTGCATGGGGATGCTTGAAATTAGGGATACTTGAAGTTAAGTTTGACTTTATTTCCTATCACCTTATCCAAATGCTAAAAAAAATGGCAATATTCTTTCCTCAAGAATGTATTCAGTTGCAACTTGAATCAACATCTAATTTTGTATATGAAAGCTTAAATATACTGCTGAGTTGGCATTCCTTTCTGTATGCTAGCCACTCCTTGTAAAAAAGAGACATTTGTTTTTCTTAAATTGCTCCCATGCTTGTTAACTCCTCAGATTCAATCTAAGAATTCATGTTTTGTATTCAGTATTTTAAGAGGGGAAAGGAAAAATGTCCTGACAGATTATTTTTCCTTAGAGGACTTTGGTTTAAGTCTTTATGCAAAAAGAATACTAGATTAATGATAACTGAGAAGCAAGGAACATTCTTTCTGGGCTCTGAGCAGTGAAAATGACACATGATAGCGTGTGGTGTTATGCAGACTCCTCAAATCCCAGCAGAATTTCAAAGGCTTGAAGCCAGCAGTGTATTACTTTTCCTACTGCATGAATGTCATTTTAAGTATTCAAACTTGATAATCTTCTACTGAGAAACAACATTTTAAATCTTTCTTTCATCCTCATGGGTAAAAGAACCAAAATACAGCAAGGAGAAAAAAAATTGGGGGGAAAAATGTAGAACCCAAATTGTACTGCAATATTATGTTTTAATGTATACTATATTATGTTTTAATAGAAATATGTTACATATTTTATATATTTATGTAATTATATGTAAAGTTACATATTCAGTTAGAGCCCAAAATATTTTGAAATATTATCTAGCCATTTATGGTGAATCAGTCTCATATAGCAAGCTTTGTTGTTGTCTAGTTCCTAAGTCTTGTCCAATCTTTTGTGACTGCATGGACTGTAGTCTGTCAGACTCCCTCTGTCAATGGAATTTTTCAGGCAAGAATAATGGAGTGGATTGCCATTTCCTTCCCTGGGGATCTTCCCAACCCAGGGATCAAACCCTCATCTCCTGCATTGCAAGAAGATTCTTTACCAATGAGCCACCAGCAAAATCCAGCAAGCAAGCTTAGCTGTTGGTTTTCATCCTGTACAATGAATGTGACCAGGTTATAGTGACTAGTGGAACATTAAGAAGTCTTTTAGTACTTATCTGTGCTCCAAAAGAAATGGTTTTAAACACCAGTTGTTTTTCACTTTCTACTAAGTTGTTAAAATTATCATCTGGTTATATTTGTTTGGCTTGCCATCAAGCTTAGCACTTGTGATGGTTAACTTACATGTCAAACTGGTTAACTACAATGCCCAGCTGTTTGATCAAATAGTTGTCTAGATGTTGCTGTGTAGATGCTTTTCAGATGTGATTAACATTTATAATCAGTTGACTCTGAGTAAAGCACATATTCTCTATAATGTGGGTGGGTCTCATCCAATCAGCTAATAAAAAGACCTTAAGAGCAAAGATTGAGGTTTCTTGAGAAAAATCCATTTTTCCTCAAGGTTGAAACATAGATACACTGCCTAAACTTTCCATCTGCTGACCTGCCTTACAGATAATATTCAGACCAAAGACTACAACATCAACTCTTACCTGAATTTCCAGTCTGCTGGCCCTTCCTACAAATTTCAGACTTACCAATCCCCACAGTCATGTGAGCCAGTTCCTTAAAATCTCTCTATTGCTACTTTTGTGTATGTGTGTATATATGTGTGTGTGTGTGTGTAAATATATATATATACATAATTAAAATATTTGTCTTTATTTTGAATAATGCTATGAATATTCCATATATTATATAAATATATAGCATAAATGTATATATAATATGCACACATATATATGCATATATAAATGTAATGTGTTTTTATGTATAAAATCTACTATTGGTTCTGTTTTTCTGCAAAGCTATGAATAGTACAGCCTACTCCCATGAGCTTTGCCATATCAGTTAATCTTAAACTCTTCAGAGATACTCCTCCTTAATTAAAATCACATTCTTTACATGTACCTGAAAGACTTATTTTCATCTGATTGTTACCTACCTTTTGATATTTAGCTTCTCATAATCCCAGCCTTTATCTTATTGTCTAACATTACTGACCTATTTATGGCTTCCTAAATAAATCAAGTTACTTTATTCATTCCTTCACCCAAGAACTCATTGATACTGGATACTATTTACTTGGAAATTTGACCCCAGGAAAGCAAGGAAAATCAGAAACAATCTGATTCCTAAAGAGCTTTAAGACTACTAAGAGTATTCTTTTTCTGGAAATGTTATGGACTAGATAGCAAGAAAATCTATTACAAAATAGCTAAAATGTTACATAAAATGCAATTTAAAAAACTACATCGCTCAGCTCAAAAAAAAAAAATTAGTAAGGCAAATCTCTAAGGCTGCAAAGAGAGAGAAAAACTAAAAGTTAGAACTGTTAGTAAATGCTAAGATTTTTGCCTGCCTTGTGGAAACTTGCCAGCCGCTGTAACTAAGGGACTTGAGAATTAAGGGTTCCCATATTCAGGAGAAAAGCCTTGGGCAAATTTGAGGAGGTAGTCATAATTGAGACCTTCACATGCATCCAGAACATGTTTCGTGAAGGGCTGAACTAAAAAAAATCTACTTGTTAGTACTGGGAGGTGGGAAGGAGACCTTTTTTTCTTGGCCTTGATCTTAATGCGAAGGGGATAAAAATGTATTTGCCAGTCTCTATAAATATTCTTACTTGGTTTAGAGTTTCAGTGATAATGGAACTCATTAAATGAGATAATAACTTAAATCTGTTTCTCTTGCAAATATCCCAGGATACCTAATAAAAAAATAATAAAATAAAAACATTTCTGGAAGGATGGAATATACAGCTCATTTTATTTCCAAAGAAAAAAACCCCAAGGAACATAGAATCTTAGCATATAAAACATTAACCAGAGTTAGCAAGAGGTTGACATTACCCATGCCAAAATGTCAGATACATGTAATGGGTAAAGATGGCATAAAATATATTTAATATGATAAAAATAAGATGGAATTGGAGTTTGGGGTAAATATCTATCAAATAGCCAGGAAGATGTAAAAATAAATTTAAAATCTTTAAAAAAATGACAGAACAGTGCAGTCATTGATACTAAAAGTTCAATAAATAGTTTAAGCAGAAAGTAGACATAGCAGGAGAGAGAATGAGTGAATAAGAAGTTAAAGCTGAAAATCTACTAGGATTGCAAGCATCAAAGAAAAACGAATGTAGAAAGAGAGAGGGGTTAAGAGACATTGGAAAATGAATAAGCTAATATTCTATATAATAGAAATTTTGTACTGAAAGAATTGTAGGTTAGAGAGGCTATCTGGGGATTTACTAGAACTAATGCAAGATATGTACACTCAGGTGTCAGAATTCTGCAAAACTCCCAAAAATGTTTTAGTAGAACAGCAAAAGAAACAGCACTTATAAAAGTAGGAAAAAAAAAGCCTACTAAGTTAGATTGACAGTAAATGTCTCAATGACAACAAAAGATGGTAAAGGAATAATACATTCAAAGAGCTGAGAACCAAATTACCATTTGATGATAAGGGCAAAATGAATGCAGCTATAGATAAATACAAATTTGTGAAATCATTTTGGAAAAATTTTTGGCAATATCTAATAAATTCAACAAAAGCAAACTCAATGATACAACTTTCACTTGCAAGCTTATACTTCACAAAATGTGTGCTTAAATGTAGTCCCCAAAGACCTGTTAAATAATGTTCATGGCAGCTTTAGATTTAGAGCCAATATTAATTGAATGCTGCTTCAAAATTTATAAATTATATAATGACACTGGGTTGCAGTATTTTATAGAGGGATTTAATTTTTCTATATTCCACTCCAAGAATTAATCTCAAAATATTAGCATATGAAATACATAGTATATAAATTTGAAAGAATGTAAATTCACTCTTGCTATTTTTGAGAAAAAGGGAAGATATTCCTGGGAAGAGGAGAGACTGCAATACTTTTGTGGGGGAATGGCAATATTTGATTTCTTGATCTGGGTGGTAATTACACAATTTATACTTTGTGAGAAATCAATTTGCTCACTTAACATCTGTGCACATTTCTGAAAAATATAATTTACTTTAAAATTTACTATAAAAAATTGGGAAGGATATTAAAAAAAAACATTTCTACAGTAGCAAAAAACATTGACAAGATGCTTAGCCTCTCTGGTAGGAAGATAAATATATTTTATTCAATGCCAAACAATGCTATGTGTCATTAAAGATTAATGGGAAAGACAAGACAAGAGGCTTCAGAGACAAAATATTTGTCTGAAGAAGCAGAATAACAAAGAGTGGTGAAAATACTTTCTTTAAACAAATGTATTTTAAGCACTCAGGCAACAAATACCCTTCCATGAGCACAGCCAGCAAGAGCAAATATTCTAAGACCAGACAGTTCCACCTCCCTGTATGCATCACTCATGCAAGATGATTTATTGAACCCATATATCATCTGTGTTCTTTGTATTAGGTAGTTATCCAAGTGCTGTTTGTGTTGTCAGTTATCCACATAGAGCTCCAAAATAGATAATACTGTAATCATTTCCCATTTGAGGACACAGATTCAAATGGTTATAGAATTTCTCCAAATTAACTAATGATTAAGTAGCAAAAACTAAATTCACATCTATGTTTTAATGTTTGATTTAGTTGCCTTGAAGATTATAGATTATTGAATGCTTCTTCTATGTTATTTACAGACTAACTGTTCATAGTGTTAGTCGCTCAGTTGTGTCCAACTCTTTGTGACCCCATGGACTGTAGCCTACCAGGCTCCTCTGTTCATGGACTTCTCCAGGCGAGAATACTGAAGTGGGCAGCAATTTGCTTCTCCGGGGGATCTTCCTGACCCAGGGATCAAATCAGCATCTCCTGTGTCTCCTGCACTGGCAGCAGGTTCTTTACCACTAGTGAGCAGTATATTTTACTTTTCTATTCATGTTTTCATCTATACATCTATATATTATAAACCGGTACATATATATAGATGTATAATATAAAGATGATGGAAGGAAGGATAAATATAATATCTAGAAAAATTATTACTCAGGTACAGGAGAATATGATTAGGGATGAGCACATAAAAGTGTTCAATGGCATTGATGCTGTGCTGTTTTTATAATGTATAACACATAACCATCTTAAATACTTTAAAATATTATTATATAAAAATAACATATAGTAATATATTTCATATTAATTTAGATATCTACATGTTAACATTATATATGATATATATATTATAAAATATGAAATAAGATTAATTTAGTGATATTTAAAATGAAGACTTGATTTCAAAGATTTACTAGATATGGAGGATAAGAAAAAAAGTAGTGTTTAGCATTATATAATATATTAGTTTGAGGAAATGGGCATATACTACTCCTTTATCTTAGACTAGTAGCTCTCAAACTTCAGTGGGCATCAGAATCACCTGAAGTCTTTGCTAGACTACAGCTGGATGACCCCACCCTAGACTTTATGATTCATTTTCTTTAGAGTGAGGCCTCAAATTTTGTATTTCTAACAAGTTTATAGATTCTGCTGATGCTGCTGATCCAGGGACCTCACTTTGACAAGCACATATTTGTAGAGTGGTGAACAGATTTGAAAATTTGTTACATAATATACAGCTTTTGTCTTTATCTAGAAAACCCACACATTTCTTTCTATTATCCACTCAAATAATTTCTACTTAGATCAAAAGAACCTTCCCTGAGAAGCAGGTCAAGAAGAAACTCTCAGTCTTATTTATGTGCCTTCTATCCTCCCTTTGAATAATTCCTGTCTTGTTGAAAAATCTCTCTTCCCTTTTCTTTGATGATATAATGCTCTCTTAATTTATTTCTTGCCAGACCCTTTAAATCTCTTTTGGCTCTGCAGTCCCATGAATTCTTGCTTCTTTCATAGAGATTGTTTTTACTTTATAGAAGTTTTTGGGAGCTCTAATCCATTCCCATGGCTACAATTAGATTTATACTTTATACAGATAAATTCAAAATCTATATTTACATCCCAGTCTCACTTCTGAGCTTTAGACTAGTGAAGTGAATTGCTCTCCAGAGATCAGTATTTAGATACCCACAAATACTTTAACCTCAACATTTTCAAAATGGATTTACCAGTCCCAACAACCACCACCCCACCACACAATCCCATACACAGTCTCTAGACATCATTTCATGCTCTCTGGCCCTTCATTCCAACCACCTCGCCCTCCTTAGTAAGTGTCATCACAGATACTAAGGCCAGGAACCAAGGCATCATCTATGACTCTTGTTTTCTCTCACTTTGCAACCAGTCAATTTCATTGTGATTACTTTACAACTTAAAGAGATCTTGTGAAGTGTTGGAATATAAGGACTTTTACAAACAATCTCTGTGATTCAGAGATCACACTAGTTAAGAAACATGACCAGTTACCTCTTCTTTGTATACTTCATCCTCTTACTAAATGCCAGATAGAACATACTCATCTCCAGATCCTGGAGTTTTAATCTTATCAACTGTACTGAGATGTATTGAGATATCCACATCAGTCTAGTCAAAGCTGTGGTTTTCCCAGTAATCATGTATGTATGTGAGAGTTAGACTGTAAAGAAAGCTGGGTGCCAAAGAATTGATGCTTTTGAACTGTGGTGTTGGAGAAGACTCTTGAGAGTCCCTTGGACAGCAAGGAGATCAAACCAGTCCATCCTAAAAGAAATCAGTCCTGAATATTCATCAAAAGGACTGATGCTGAAGCTGAAGCTCCAATACTTTGGCCAACTGATGAGAAGGACTGACTCATTGGAAAAGAGTCAATGATGCTGGGAAAGAATGAAGGCAGGAGGAGAAGGGGAAGACAGGATGAGATTGTTGGATGGCTTCACCAAACTTGATGGACATGAGTTTGAGCAAGCTCTGGGAGTTGGTGATGGACAGGAAAGCCTGGAGTGCTACAGTCCATGGGGTCACAATGAGTCAGACATGACTGAGTGACTGAACTGAGATATCTCATATCCAGTTTCAAATTTCCATATGAGAAATGCCAGAAATCCTTCCTAATGCATCTGTATAAAATAATTTCTTATATTTCTCTGTCCTACAGAATTTGTCTTCAGATAATTCATCACAATATTTAAAATTTATTCTGAAATTTAAACATAAACTTTAAATTGCATCTAAAAAATAAAAGTCAAATAACATATAAGCTAATCATATATATATATATAAGTAGAAATGCTTTTTTAGAAATCTTCCTTCACTTCTAGATTATAAGTTTCTTATTGCTAAGAACAGTGATTTTTTTTTTTTGCTCATCAAAATTCATAAGGTGAGTAAGATATATACATCTAAACACATCCAACAAAATGGAAAACACTAAAAATGAGGGAAATATTTTAAAATATTAAAAAAAGTGAGAAAAAAATATTTTCACTAAGGAATCAGAAACTGACAATAGAACTATCAATGGCAGGTATAGACGACAATGGAACGAGATATACAAAATGCTAAGAAAAAGAACTGTCATCCAAGAAGTGTAACCTCAGCTAAAAATATCACTTACAAAGCAGAGTATGATAGTCATTTTTTGAGGCAAACAAAGTTTCAGTTATTAAAAATAGCTCTAAAATATCAGAAAGAAGAAATATGGTCAGAGTAGCTGCATCTGAGATACAAAGAGAAATACTGATTTTTTTAAGGGTGAATTTGTGTTTATATATAAATAATACTGACTGTGTAACATTATATGGGTAGTGTTTGAATAGTGGAGCTGTTGTTTTAATGGATAACCATTAAATTTGTCATTCGATTTCCAATGGGTCTAATGTTCTTGGTTGAGAGGGAGGAAAGTGGAGCTACTGTATTGCTCTAGGTGTTTTTATCTTAAATATGAATGAAATAACATTCAGTTAGTAGAAATTGGAGGGATAAAACTTAACAAGGAAGTCCTAAAGAAAAAATGAACTGAAAGTAACCATAGTAAGAAATAAAAGGCATGGGGAAGATATGTGGGAGAAATGTGTGAGAGAGAAAGTATAAATGTAGGATGAAACAATTCCAGATCTATAAACCAGTGTGTCTTTAATAGAATATCTTCAATAGAGACTAAAGAAGGAGTGTACATTGAGAAATCTGCATATTAGGGTTTTATGTAATTTCTCTAGGTCAAATATCAAGCAGACAAGTGTCAATACATTGAAATGGATATGCATAAACTGTGTGTTTGTGTCTCTCTCTCTCTTACAAACACACATACATAGGGCAATGAATCTTACTTTTGGTACCATAGTGTATATATATATGTGTGTGTGTATATATATATAAATTGATCACATTTTAGAACATAAAGCAAGCAACAACACACTCTAAGGGACTGGTAGCAGACATACGGTGTTTACTGAATACATCACTTGTTAAATATAATAAATAAGACAAAAATAAAAATAGATTGTATATATTAAATTTTCATGAAATAAAATATACATTTAAATAACATGGTTTAAGTCATAATAGAAATAAAAGTGCACTTTGAATTGATAGATAAAAATACTGCATGAATAAATGCATGCATTACAAAAGTATTTATAAATAAGCATATAGTCTTCATTAGGAAGAAAGAACAGTTAAAATTGATTGAGCTAGTATCCAACTTAGAGTTCCTCCAAAAAGATAAGAAATAAAGAAAAAGATAACTTGCATATCATACGGAAGAAAGGAAGTAAGACCAGAAATTAGTGAAGTAAAAATGATACATTAAAGAAAATCAACAACATAAAAATTTGGTTCCCTGGGAAGAAAAATGACATCAAGAAACTTCATATAATAATCACTTTAACAGATAAACAGCAGGAGGCAAATATTGGAAAAATTATAAAAGGCTTAAAGCATATATTTATCAAAGGAAAAATGCTAGAAATATTGTGAATAGTTTTATATCAGTACATTACTAAGTTAGGTGAAATGAAACAGCTTAGGGAAAATTTAAATCCTCAAAATATTCTCAAGAAACTAGAATATCTAAATTGTCTTATCACTATGAAAGAAAAAACTCTCTAGCCTCAGTTCAGTTTAGTTCAGTTCAGTCACTCAGTCGTGTCCAATTCTTTGCGACCCCATGAATTGCAGCACACCAGGCCTTGCTGTCCATCACCAACTAATGGAATTTACTCAAACTCATGTGCATCAAGTCAGTGATGCCATCCAGCCATCTCATCCTCTGTCATCCCCTTCTCCTTCTGCCCCTAATCCCTCCCAGCACCAGAGTCTTTTCCAATGAGTCAACTCTTTGCATGATGTGGCCAAAGTATTGGAGTTTCAGCTTTAGCATCATTCCTTCCAAAGAACACCCAGGACTGATCTCCTTTAGAATGGACTGGTTGGATCTCCTTGCAGTCCAAGGGTCTCTCAAGAGTCTTTTCCAACACCACAGTTCAAAAGCATCAATTCTTTGGCGCTCAGCTTTTTTCACAGTCCAACTCTCATATACATACATGACCATAGCCTTGACTAGCCTAGAGGAGCCTAAATGCAAATTCTTTCAAATTTTCAAGAGGCAAGTATTTTCAGTCTTAAATGAAACAAAGTAAATACTCTCTAACTTATATTCTTGTACTAACATAACTTTGGTACCTATTTCAGACAAGGACACTCATGAATATAGATGAAAATACTTAACCAAAGATTAAACTGAATAATATAAAACCTATAAATATATATATATATGTATATATATATATATAAAGCACTGTATGAATTGTTTTATTTCAGATAAGCAAGACTTAACATTAGAAAATTTGTTCATGACAATGATATTGAGAGACACATATTAAAATTTTTAAAATAGAATTAAAAGATAAATGATAAATCAGGAGATGATATTGCAAAAACTAGCTGAAAAATTATATTCTTTCAGTTCAGTTCAGTTCAGTTCAGTCGCTCAGTCGTGTCCGACTCTTTGCGACCCCATGAATTGCAGCACGCCAGGTATTCTTATAGATGAAAAAATAGAAAGACAAACTAATAGAAAATTTCTCAAAATGCTTAAAAATAATTTTCAAAAAACATAAATATTCATAAGTATATATATATAATATATATATCTTTATATATATGTAGATGTCTAAATATACTATTATTTCGGAAAATTAAAAATAAAGTAACATACCATTGCATGTATACCAAACTGACAATATTAAAATCAGTACATTTAAGGGGAATGTGGGTGAGAAGAAAAAACAAAATTCTCTGTACAGTCTTTGAAATTTTTCTCTAAATCTAAAATTATACAAATATAAAAATATTTTATTTATTATTTAAGGGAATGCTCATACACAGAAGTTGCTCAGTTGTGTCTGACTCTTTGCGACCCCATGGACTGTAGCCTACCAGGTTCCACCATCCATGGGATTTTCCAGGCAAGAATACTGGAGTGGGTTGCCATTTCCTTCTCCAGGAGCTCTTCCTGACCCAGGGATTGAACCCGGGTATCCCGCATTGTATGCCGACGCTTTACCATCTGGCCACCAGGGAAATCTATACAGAAGCATTTGATAAAAGATAACCTGTGGCACGTTAATGTTTTCAAGAGTTTATTTGAACATACATTAATGGGAATCAGGCTGATGATGGTGAAAAAAGAGAGTGAAAAATGTGACTTGAAATGCAATATTAAAAAAGCTAAGATGTTGGCATCCCGTCCCATCACTTCATGGGAAATAGGGAAAAAGTGCAAGCAGTGACAGATTTTCTTTTCTTGGGTTCCAAATTCACTGTGGACAGTGACTTCAGTCATAAAATAAAATTAAAAATTAAAAATTAAAAAAAAAAACACTTACTCCTTGGAGGAAAGCTATGATAAACCTCAACAGCTTATCAAAAAACAGAGACATCATTTGCCATCAAAGGTGTGTATAGTCAAACCTATCATTTTTCCAGTAGTCATGTATGGATGTGAGAGTTGGACCATAAAGAAGGCTGAGCACTGAAGAATTCATGCTTTCAAATTATGGTGCTAAAGAAAATTCTTAAGAAACTCTCTAACTACAAGGAGATTAAACCAGTAAGTCCTAAAGGAAATCAACCCTGAATATTCACTGGAAGGACTGTTTCTGAAGCTGAAGCTCGAATACTCTGGTCCCTTCAGGTAAAGAGCTGAATCATTGGAAAAGTCCCTGATGCTGGGAAAGATTGAAGGCAAAGGAGAAGGGAGCTGCAGAGAATGAGATTGTTAGATAGCATTACCAACTCAATGGACATGCGTTTGAACAAACTCTGGGAGATAGTGGAGGACAGAAGAGCCTGGTATACTTGCAGTCCATGGGGTCACAAAGAACTGGGCATGACTTAGTCACTGAACAACAACAAAGAGTAAAACCAAAGCTGGTTAGGAGCCCTCCAGCAGCAGGAGCTGCAGTAGAGGTTTTTAACAGAGAAGACTAGAAGCAAAGGAACTTATTTGGTTGTCTATAGCTTAAAACATTGCCAGTTCAGTTCAGAGCAGTTGCTCAGTTTTGTCCGACTCTTTGCGACCCCATGAACCACATCACGCCAAGCCTCCCAATCCATCATCAACTCCTGGAGTTTACCCAAACTCATGTCCATTGAGTCAGTGATGCCATCTAACCATATCATCCCTTGTCATCCCCTTCTCTTCCTGCCCTCAATCTTTCCCAACATCAGAGTCTTTTCAAATGAGTCAGCTCTTTACATCAGGTGGCCAAAATACTGGAGTTTCAGCTTCAACATCAGTCTTTCCAATTAACACCCAGGACTGAATTCCTTTAGGATGTACTGGTTGGATCTCATTGCAGTCCAAGGGACTCTCAAGTCTTCTCCAAAACCACAGTTCAAAAGCTACAATTCTTCTGTGCTCAGCTTTCTTTATAGTCCAACTCTCACATCCATACGTGTCTCTGCTTTTTAATATGCTGTCTAGGTTGGTCATAACTTTCCTTCCAAGGAGTAAGCGTCTTTTAATTTCATGGCTGCAGTCACCACCTGCAGTGATTTTGGAGCCCCCCAAAATAAAGTCAGCCACTGTTTCCACTGTTTCCCCATCTATTTGCCATGAAGTGATGGGACCAGATGCCATGATCTTCATTTTCTGAATGTTGAGCTTTAAGCCAACTTTTGCACTCTCCTCTTTCACTTTCATCAAGAAGCTCTTTAGTTCCTCTTCACTTTCTGCCATAAGGGTAGTGTCATCTGCATGTCTGAGGTTATTGATATTTCTCCCGGCAATCTTGATTCCAGCTTGGGCTTCTTCCAGCCCAGCGTTTCTCATGATATACTCTGCATAGAAGTTAAATAAACAGGGTGACAATATGCAGCCTTGACATACTCCTTTTCCTATTTGGAACCAGTCTGTTGTTCCATATCCAGTTCTAACTGTTGCTTCTTGACCTGCATACAGGTTTCTGAAGAGGCAGGTCAGGTGGTCTGGTATTCCCATCTCTTTCAGAATTTTCCACAGTTTATTGTGATCCACACAGTCAAAGGCTTTGACATAGTCAATAAAGCAGAAATAGATGTTTTTTTCTGGAGCTCTCTTGCTTTTTCGATGATCCAGTGAATGTTGACAATTTGATCTCTGGTTCCTCTGCCCTTTCTAAAACCAGCTTGAACATCTGGAAGTTCACAGTTCATGTATTGCTGAAGACTGACCTGGAGATTGTAGAGCATTACTTTGCTAGTGTGTGAGATGAGTGCAATTGTTCAGTAGCTTGAACATTCTTTGGCATTCCCTTTCTTTGGGATTGGCATGAAAACTGACATTTTCCAGTCCTGTGGCCACTACTGAGTCTTCCAAATGTGCTGGCATGTTGAGTGCAGCACTTTTACAGCATCATCTTTTAAGATCTGAAATAGCTCAACTGGAATTCCATCACCTCCACTAGCTTTGTTCGTAGTGATGCTTCCTCAGGCCCATTTGACCTCGTATTCCAAGATGTCTGGCTCTAGGTGAGTGATCACACTATCACGATTATCTGAGTCATAAAGATCTTTTTGTGCAGTTCTTCTGTGTTTCTTGCCACCTCTTCTTAATATCTTCTGCTTTAGTTATGTCCATACCATTTCTGTCCTTTATTGATCCCATCTTTGAATGAAATGTTCCCTTGGTATGTCTAATTATCTATTGTTGTCCTTTATTTGCCAGACAGAAACAAATATGATATGTTAACATGCATATGTATAGAATTTAGAAATATGATACAGGTGAACCTATTTCAGGGCAGGAATAGAGGTGCAGATGTAGAGAAAGAATGTGTGGACATGGGGAGAGGTGGTGGAGTGGGAAAAACTGGGAGAGTATCATTGTCATATACACACTACCATCTGTAAAATAGATAATCTAATGGGAAGCTGCTGTATAGCACAGAGAGCTCAGTCCAGTGCTCTTTAATGACCTAGAGAGGTGAGATGGGTTACGATGGAGTTAAGGCTCAAGAGCATGGTGATATATGTGTGCATTTAGTTGATTCACTTTATTCTACAGTGGAAACTAATACTGCATTGTAAAATGATTACCCTCCAATAATATATATACATTAATTCAGTTCAGTTCAGTCACTCAGTCATGTCCGACTCTTTGCAACCCCATGAATTGCAGCATGCCAGGCCTCCCTGTCCATCACCATCTCTCGGAGTTCACTCAGACTCACGTCCATCGAGTCCGTGATGCCATCCAGCCATCTCATCCTCGGTCGTCGCCTTCTCCTCCTACCCCCAATCCCTCCCAGCATCAGAGTCTTTTCCAATAAGTCAACTCTTCGCATGAGGTGGCCAAAGTACTGAAGCTTCAGCTTTAGCATCATTCCTTCCAAAGAAATCCCAGGGTTGATCTCCTTCAGAATGGACTGGTTGGATCTCCTTGCAGTCCAAGGGACTCTCAAGAGTCTTCTCCAACACCACAGTTCAAAAGCATCAATTCTTCGGTGCTCAGCCTTCTTCACAGTCCAACTCTCACATCCATACATGACCACAGGAAAAACCATAGCCTTGACTAGCCGGACCTTAGTCGGCAAAGTAATGTTTCTGTTTTTGAATATACTATCTAGGTTGGTCATAACTTTTCTTCCAAGGAGTAAGCGTCTTTTAATTTCATGGCTGCAGTCATCATCTGCAGTGATTTTGGAGCCCAAAAAATAAAGTCTGACACTGTTTCTACTGTTTCCCCATCTATTTCCCATGAAGTGATGAGACCGGATGCCATGATCTTCGTTTTCTGAATGTTGAGCTTTAAGCCAACTTTTTCACTCTCCTCTTTCACTTTTATCAAGAGGCTTTTTAGCTCCTCTTCACTTTCTGCCATAAGGGTGGTGTCATCTGCATATCTGAGGTTATTGATATTTCTCCTGACAATCTTGCCTTATGTCAGAAAGTCTATTTGGCTCTTGTGCTTGGCTGCTCTTATGTTTCATTTACTCAGATTCATGTGTATTGACTGTAGGTTAGGATTTGGTTGGCTTAGAAATCCTTGGTGGATCTGATGGTAAAGAATCTGCCACAATGCAGGAGACCCGAGTTCGATCCATGGGTCAGGAGAATCTCCTAGAGAAGGAAATGGCAACCAAGTCCAGTATTCTTACCTGGAAAAATCCCATGGACAGGAGGAGCCTGGAAGGCTATAGTCCATGGATTCACAAAGAGTCAGACACTACTGAGTGACTAACACTATCATTTCACTTTTCAGTTGCAGTAGGGAGATATTTATTCAAGATTGAAAAAGGAGTATAAGAGTATTGAGAAAGGACTGTCTGCTGTTACTCAGTTTGTTTAATGTATACACTGACCACATCATGAGAAATGCTGTGCTGGAATAGTTACAAGCTGGAATCAATATAAGTGGGAGAAACATGACCAACCTCAGATATGCAGCTGATACCAAACTAATGGCAGAAAGTAAAGAGGAGCTAAAGAGCTTCTTGATGAGGGTGAAAGAGGAGAGTGAAAGAGCTAGCTTAAAACTAAATATTAAAAAAAAAAAAAAAAGAACAGATCATGGCACATGGCCCCATCACTTCATGGCAAATAGAAGGGGAAAATGTGAAAGTAGTGACAGTTTTTCTTTTCTTGTGCTTTAAAATCACTGCAAATGGTGACTGCAGCCATGAAATTAGAAAACACTTGCTTCTTGGCAGGAAAGCTTTGACAAACCTAGACAGTGTATTGAAAAGCAGAGACATTACTCTGCCAACAAAGGTCCATATAGTCAAGGCTATGGTTTTCCCAGTTGTCACATATGATTGAGAGACCTGGACCATAAAGAAGGCAGAGAGAGCCAAAGAATTGATGCCTTCAAACTGTGTTGCTGGAGAAGACTCTTGAGAGTCCCTTGGACAGCAAGATCAGACCGGTCAATCTTAAGGGAGATCAACTCTGAACACTTTTTAGAGGGACTGATGCTGAAGCTGAAATTCCAGTATTTTGGTCATCTAACATGAACAGCTGACTCATTGGAAAAGTCCTTGATGCTGGGAAAGATTGAGGGAAGAAGGAGAAGAGGGCATCACAGGATAAGATGGCTGGATCACATCACCGATGCAATAGATAAGAACTTGGGCAAACTTCGGGAGATGGTGAGGGACAGTGAGGCCTGGTGTGTTTCAGTCAGTCCATGGGGTCCCAAAGGGTCAGACTCAATTGGGTGACTGAATAACAACATGGAGGCATTAGAACCACCTTAGTCTTATGTCTCTGTGTTTAATTGCCTTTATATATTCAGTAAATATTTTTTCACCAAGAAGTGTGCTGTTGAGAAGGTGTCGTAACATTCAATAATACAAGTCTATTTGTAGTGTAAATTGGTTCAATCACTCTTGTGTGTGCTTGCATGCTAAGTCGCTCCAGTCATGTCTGACTCTTCATGACTCCATGGAGTACAGCCCACCAGGCTCCTCTGTCCATAGGATTCTCCAGGCAAGGATACTGGAATGGATTTCCATGTCTTTCCTCAGGGATCTTCCTGATTCAGCGATCAAACTCTCATCTCTTAATCTTTAAAAATCCCTCTTAAAAAATGTTCTCTAATATTGGCAGACCTTGTTTTATTGCTCTTTGCTTTATTGCACTTTACAGATTCTGTGTTCCTTTTTACAAATTGAATGGTTGTGGCACCCCTGTGTCCAGCAAGTCAGCACCATTTTTTCAACAACATCTCCTCATTTCATGTCTCTGTTGTCACATTTGTGGCATTTCTTGAATACTTAAAACTTTTTATTATCTTATTTGTTGTGATAACATGTGATAAGTCAGAGATGACTTAGCAAATGAGCAAGAACATGATTATGTGTGATTAGTGATGTCTGATGTTACTGCTAAGATTTGCTGAAGGCTCAAATGATAGTAAGCATTTTTAGATAATAAAGTATTTTAATGTATATACACTATTATTTTAGATGTACTGCTATTGTACACTTAATAGAATATATCTTATAATAACTTTTATATGCACTGGAAAACTAGAAATTCATGTGACTTGATTTATTGACATTGGCTTTATCACAGTGGTCTGAAATGGAAAATGCAGTATCTCCAAGGAATGCTTGTAAAGTTAAACACGTACATGCCTTAATAAGATTACTGTTTCAACTTGTGTATTTCTTGAAACTGTCTTCAAGTTGGAATATACAGATTATATTAATATATAGATTATATCAGAATTCTTAAAAAATTATAAATCATATATTGTCTTATAAGCAATTGTGGTTGTTCAGTCACTAAGTCGTGTCTGACTCTTTGTGACTCCATGAACTGCACCATTCCAGGCTCCTCTGTCCTCCACTATATCCTGGAGATTACTCAAATTCATGTCCCTTTAGTTGGTGATGCTAACTAACCATCTCATCCTCTGCCACCCCCCTCTCTTTTTGTCTTCAGTCTTTCCCAGCATCAGGATATTTTCACTGAGCTGGCTCTTCTCAACAAGTGGCCAAAGTTTTGGAATTTCAGCTTCAGCAACAGTTCTTCCAATGAGTATTCAGGGTTGATTTCCTTAGAGTTGACTGGTTTGATCTCCTTGCAGTCCTAAGGACCCTCAAGAGTCTTCTCCAGCTCCACAATTTGAAAGCATCAATTCTTCTACACTCAGTGTTCTTTATGGACCAACTCTCACATTCATACATGACTACTGGAAAAACTATAGCTTTGACTATATAGACGTTTGTTGGAAAATGGTGTCTGATTTTTAATATGCTGTCCTAGGTTTGTTGTAGCTTTCCTCCAAGGAGCAAGTGTCTTTTGATATTATGGCTGGAGTCATCATCCACAGTGATTTTGGAGCCCAAGAAAAGAAAATCTGTCACTGCTTCCATTTTTTCCATTCCTATTTTCCATGAAGTTATGGGACCAAATGCCATGGTCATAGTTTTTTAAATGTTGAGTTTCAAGTCAACTTTCTCATTTTCCTCTTTCTCCACATTAAGAGGCTCTTTAAGTTCCTCTTCACTTTCTACCATTAGAGTGGCATGTTATCTGCATATCTGAGGCTGTTGATAATTCTCCTGGCAATCTTGATTCCAGCTTGTGATTCATCCAGTCCAGGATTTTGCATGATTTACTCCACATATAAGTTAAATAAGCAGGGTGACAATATACAGCCTGTCCAAAGTTTGAAAGGACAGTATACTTTCCCAGTTTTGAACCAGCCAATTGTTCCATGTCCAGTTCTAACTGTTGCTTCTTGACCTGCATACATGTTTCTCAGGAGACAGGTAAGATGATATGATATTCCCATCTCTTAAGACTTTCTCACAGTTTGTTGTGATCTATGCAAAGGCTTTAGCATAGTCAATGAAGCAGAAGTAGAGGCTTTTTTGGAATTTTCTTGCTTGCTTTATGATCGAACAAATGTTGTCAATTTGATCTCTCATTCCTCTGCCTTTTCTAAACTCAGCTTGTTTAGAAACTCAGCTTTTCTAAACATCTGGAAGTTCTTGATTCACATTCTGCTGGAGCCTACCGTAAAGTATTTTGAGCATAACTATACTAGCATTCAAAATGAGAGCGATTATATACCCAACCTTGCATGAAATGTTCGCTTAATTTCTCCAATTTTTTTGAGGAGATCTATAGTCTCTTCCATTCTACTAGTAACTGCCCTCAGTTCTTCCCTAGGAGCCTGGTGGACACTCGCTGACATTGGGGCCTCAGCTTTGGGTGTCATATCTTTCTTTCTATTTATACTGCCCAAGGAGTTCTCCAGGCGAGATACTGGAGTGGGTTGCCATTTCCTTTTTTGTGGGCTATGTTTTATCAGAACTCTTGACCATGACCTGTTCCATCTTCAGTGGCCCTACACAGTATGGCTCTTAGCCTCACTGAGTTGCACAAACCCCTTTGTCATGACAAAGCTGTGATCCATGAGTGGGCTATAAGCAGTTGAATCTATTAATAGACTTTGGTACATTCAAATGACCCATTATATAACAGAATAATGAACTCCAGGTGCATATTTCTATATGTATAAACAACGTTACTCTTGTAAAAAATAAATCAAGGATATAGCCAATATGAAAGCATTATGATAATAGTTTTAAAACAGGCAAAGTGAACAGAGATACATAAAAAGCTGGTAGGCTAATATTAAGAAAGTGAAAGTGAAAGTGAAGTCGCTTAGTCATGGCCGACTCTTTGCGACCCCACGGACTGTAGCCTACCAGGCTCCTACATCCATAGGATTTTCCAGGCAAGAGTACTGGAGTGGGTTACCATTTCTTTCTCCAGGAGATCTTCCTGACCTAGGGATTGAACCCAGGTCTCCCACATTGTAGGCAGACGCTTTACCATCTGAGCCAACAGGGAAGTCTAATCCCAAAGAAAAGCAATGCCAAAGAATGCTCAAACTACTGCACAATTGCACTCAACTCACATGCTAGTAAAGTAATGCTCAAAATTCTCCAAGCCAGACTTCAGCAATACTTGAACTGTGAATTTTCAGATGTTCAAGCTGGGTTTAGAAAAGGCAGAGGAACCAGAGACCAAACTGCCAACTTCCGCCGGATCATCGAAAAAGCAAGAGAGTTCCAGAAAAACATCTATTTCTGCTTTGTTGACTATGCCAAAGCCTTTGACCGTGTGGATCACAATAAAGTGTGGAAAATTCTGAAAGAGATGGGAATACCAGACCACCTGACCTGCCTCTTCAGAAACCTGTATGCAGGTCAGGAAACAACAGTTAGAACTGGACATGGAGCAACAGACCGGTTCCAAATAGGAAAAGGAGTATGTCAAGCCTGTATATTGTCACTCTGCTTATTTAACTTCTATGCAGAGTACATCATGAGAAACGCTGGGCTGGAAGAAGCACAAGCTGGAATCAAGATTGCTGGGAGAAATATCAATAACCTCAGAGATGCAGATGACACCACCCTTATGGCAGACAGTGAAGAAGAACTAAAGAGCCTCTTGATGAAAGTGAAAGTGGAGAGTGCAAAAGTTGGCTTAAAGCTCAACATTCAGAAAACTAAGATCTTGGCATCTGGTCCCATCACTTCATGGGAAATAGATGGGGAAACAGTGTCACACTTTATTTTTTTGTGCCCCAAAATCACTACAGGTGGTGATTGCAGCCATGAAATTAAAAGATGCTTACTCTTTGGAAGGAAAGTTATGACCAATCTAGATAGCATATTCAAAAGCAGAGACATTACTTTGCCAACAAAGGTCCATCTAGTCAAGGCTATGGTTTTTCCAGTGGTCGTATATGGATATGAGGGTTGGACTGTGAAGAAAGCTCCTCTGTCCAGGATTTTCCAGGCAAGAATACTGAAGTGGGTTTCCATTTCCTCCTCCAGGAGATCTTCCCGACCCAGGGATTGAACCAGGGTCTCCTGCATTGTAGGCTGACACTTTACCATTGAGCCACCAGAGACATCCTTGCATAATTATTTCATAGTATTGATTATCTAGCAGTGGAAGTTTGGTATTATACAATCAACAGAGGTGCAGAGTGAAATTGAAATATTTGGTAAAGTCCTATTTCTTAAACTCTGTGGTGGGCACAGATCACAATTTATTTTGATATATATTTTTAAACGTGTATGACATTTTACACAGTTAATGCCATATTTAGCAATAATGTATGATTTTTTGTCCCATGCCATATTTGAGATATACTTATATAAAATGTATTCATTAGTTATCAGAAATTTAAATTTAACTGAGCATCCTGCATTATATTTGGTAACCTTATTCACAATGATTATTATGTAAAATTAAACTAATTGTGGTATATTGCTATATCTGGCAACCTGATAAAACTCTTGAATTATTTCTATTTGTTGGCATGTTGATTCATTTGATTCCCTTTTATTTCCCATGTAGATTTATATCATGAATATTCATCTATATTTTTCCAAAATGTATACTTCTGATTTTATCATTTTTAATACATTGATTATTTCAACAAGTACAAAATTAGTAACACTATCAGTTTGGTCATATTGTCTGTTCTTCATTTGAATAGAATTATTTAATTAACTAATGTTTTACCAAGAAGGCAATGTTTGCTTAAAGTGTGGTGGTTAATGGAAAAGAAGCTTGAAATAAAGCACCTAGGTCAAAATCCCACATCATCCCATATTGTATTTACGTAAGCATAGAAGTGGGCAGCATTTTGGAAATATCTTGAAGGTTACACCAGTTCATCTCTCAGAGGTACAGGTTTGAAACTTGGTAGACTTCAAAAGAGGAAACAAAATATGAAAAATGAAGTAAGGAACAAAAGAAAAAACAAATTTTTGGTTTTGAATGACTAAAAATTCAAGCAAACCATTAAAAAACTTGTGGGTTCAGTTGAACTGTTGTTTTTCCCAATGACTCTGCAACAACTATAAGTAAATGATTCTAAATTTAAAGATCCCTATTTGTTTTTTTCTTTTTCTCCATTTATATTATTGCAAAGGCTGGCACATACTTTGAAAGATGAAGGAATCTCTTCTCTTGATAGCTTGTTACTTGACTTGGGATTGTTGTGATTCCAGCATCCATGGACCACAGAAGCATACTCCCTGTTACCTTTGGCCACCTAGGAGTACTGTGCCGTAGTCCTGGTCATGTGTAGGAGTATACTATATTTGTATATACATTATTCTTTTAATAGTCAGCTGGGTTTAATTTACTTGATTTAGAATTTTATTTCCATCAAGGCTTATGAGATTGATTTAGAGTTTCCTTTTCCTTTGCTTGTTTAGTTTACTATTGGGGTTTGGGGAAAATATCTTGAAAAGTATATTATTTCCCCATGCTTAGTGCAAAAGTTGGAAATTTTCTTCTGGGAATGGTTGGGGAGAAGTTCTTGTTATGCATTTGTCCAATATTATGAAGCTGTAAACTCTTCAGTACTCTTGGGTATTTCTTTTTTTTTTTTAATTTTAAAATCTTTAATTCTTTATTTCAGTTATTTAAAATTGAATGAACCCACAGAAAATAGACATATATGTATACCATACTTTTTTTTTCAATTATTATCAGCAATTGTCATTTTAAATTTAGCATTCTGCTACACTAGGGATATATTAGTAATTCAGAAGCTCCGTGAAAATAAATTCTTTAGCTACCCTGAGAACAAACATCTTTGAAGTTAGCTGTTACTTCCTAATGCTATCCTCTCTACGTGTTATACAAATCTCAGTGGACCACTAAGCATTTGAGAAGTTGGATTTTTCTATTTATTCCCTCTTACTGAAACTGAAAAGAAAAAACAGGGACTTTGTGGACTATATTGAGAACTGAAGTTTTAGAAACAAAACTTCAAAATATTTTATTTAAATTGAATGAATTTTTGTTGTTTTACTCCCTCCTATCTTTTTCTCTTCAAGCCCATTCCTCAAAATTCTAAAAGACTCATTTATAAAGTTGAAATAGAATATCCCTGGGCTAGTGAAAACTTTTGAAAGCTTCTAAATAAAGAAACAAACCTTTTGGACTGAAAACAAGAGAATGTTTAAATTCCTTCTCTCACTTACATGACCCCATAAAAGGTTCCCTTTGGAAAAAGGAACAGAATTTGCAAGCTGCAAGAAACAACATTGTGCCCTAAAGTTCAGTAACTTTACTCCTTGGATAAAATGTTTCAATTTAATGAGGATTCATTGGCTAAGGGCCTTGTCAATTGATAGCTTGGTGTTCAGTGGCAGATCCTTGGAGGACAAAAATACACTCTAAGGAATCATAAACATATGGAATTGTTAAATCAGAGTTCACTTAAAAATACTTATTTTTGAAGTTGGCAGTGTCCAATTACCATTATTACAAATATCAACATTACCTACTTTTGTTTTAATTTTTTATCATAACTATTCCTTATTTGTATTCTCCCATTTACTTTTATTTTCCATTTACATCATAAACTACTTCCACTTTTTAAGCCAGTTTTTGCTTTGCTTCTTTATTTTGGCTAAAATATTATTTCTTTAGGGTTTTCTGTAATTTCCTTCCTTCCCCTTCTTATGTCTGGCCATGTAAGTTTTATTTGCTCATTTTCTGCAACTTAGGTATATGTTTGGAAAACTTTAATTGGCTGGTTTAAATTTCATTTCATTGCAAAGCTATATCTTCCAAACTATCAAATTTAACTTTCTAGATTAAATTATGCAAGATAATGATATAGGACATAATTTTAGTAAGGACCAATCTGTTTCATGATTGGCTTAAAACCACATTTGCTTTTAATTAAAACATTGCAAAACTGGAGAATTAAAAAGTTTCTTAAACTACACATTATATTCACTGAATTAAAATTGTATTATTCCAGTTTCTTTATCATTCAGGACTCTAGTTACAAAAATAATAAAATAAATTATTGTGATTTTTTTCTTCACAGGAAAAAAAAGAAACTAAAAAGTAACATTCCTTTTGATATTTAATTTCTTTTCTTGTGGAGTAACAATAAAAATTTCATAAAGACTTATGTAAAGAATTATCGAGTCTTAAGCCAGCATATTTCAGATAGCCTTTTTTAAGATAGCCTGCTTTAAATCTTAAAACAATGATACATGTGGGTATTTTACAATGTACATGCAATTATTTGAAGTTTAGACCTCAAAGGATGCCATCATTACAATGTATAATGCAATGAGTTCCAGTAATGATGTGTTTCTAAAATCTTTATATTTTGATTTAATAAAGAGTGATTGGAATGTCTTTGAAAAGGTGATAGTTTTAAATATCAATTATAAAAATGGCCTAACCATTCCCTTCTCCAGGGGATCTTCCCAACCTAGGGATTGAACCCAGCTCTCCCACATTGTAAGCAGATCCTTACCTGAGCCACCATGGAAGCCTGTAAAAATGGCCATTTAAGTATTTATCTAGAAGGTGCTAGAATAAGAGTCCCCAGACCCTCCTTCCCCCAAAGGATACACCAACTTAACAACAATACATTGACCAATTCCTTTTGTGAGAAATTCAGAAGCCAGATAAGAAGCTCCTGTAGCTCAGGTAAGCTTGAAATCAGTATTGTTGAAGCCAGTAGGAAAATGTTACATGAACACTCATTTGCCATAGCTCTTCCTTCTAGCACAAGATAATCTAGGGGAAACGCCCAGCTCCTGGCTTCTTCCTAGGGAGAAAAAGACTGAAATATATGTCCAATGTTCAGACTTTTCATGGGACAAACTGATGGGCAGATTTTGATCTTGCTTGATTCTATACACTGACAAGAAAGGGTGGTAGGTTAGGGACCATTGAGAATAAATGCTTGTGATTAGCACATACTCTTTCACCAAAGTTCCTCCCCACATCTCAGTACAGAATGAGTGGGAGAAAGTCCCCAACTCCAAGTTTCCCCCTGAGAAGGGAAGGTTGAAGCACATGTTCAAGATGCTGACCAAGAGACTGGTTTCTGTCTCACTGATTTAGAGCAATGATGCTACCCAGCATACTTTGGAAGCCTGCAGCCACTGAGAACAAAGAAAGCTGAGCGACTTGTGGCAACCCCAGAGAACCTGTAGTACCACAGAGAGACACCAGAGGGAACAACGTTATGAACTCCTGGAAAAAAAGAAAAAAAGAAAAAAAGAAACCAGTAAATCTCGAGTTTGGAATTTGTACACACAAGTGCAGAGAAAGTACATCCAAAGATAAGAAAGCTTTGAGAGCCACCCCCACCTTCACCAAGCCAAGAATCTTTAACTGTGCTGATTGACAAAAAGCTTTTCTTGATATAAACCAGTTTGTGAAGACTGGGAGAGGTGGCTTTTTCTCAAATGCACAGATCCAAGCATAAAGTTAAAGGCACATGAAGAACTAGAGAAATATGACCCAATCAAAGGAAAAAAAAATAAGTCTCCAGAAATTGACTCTAAAGAAAGGGAGGTACACAAATTACCTGACAAAAAATTAAAAATAGCTATTACCATAAAAATGCACAGTGAGCTCAGGAAATCTATGAATGAACAAAATGAGAGTAACGACCAAGATACAGAAAATATAAAAACAGCAAAACAGAAATTTGAAACTAAAAGGTTGAAAAATCCACTAGAAGGTTTCCAGAGCAGATTTGATCAAGCAGACAAAGGAAACAGTGAAACTGAAGACAGGTCATTTGAAATCATCCTGTTGTAGGAACAACACAGCCACAAAAAGAACGAAGAATGCCTAAAGAATTTATGGGAATCTACTCAGCTGACAAATTATAGGAGTACCAGAGGGAGAAGTTGGATAAAGGACTAAAAGGTTACTTGACGAAATAATGGGAGAAAATTTTCCAAATCTAAGAGAGGAATGGCCATGTGAATATAAGAAGCCCAATGGAATCCAACTAGGAAGAACCCAAACAAATCCACAGCAAAACACCTTATAATTAATCTGTCACAAATCAAAGACAAAGAATGAATTCTGAGACAGGACAAGAAAAATAACTCATTATATAAAATAAAGTTTCCATATGAATGACTTTCTCAGGAGAAAAACTTCCAGGCTAGAATGGAGTGAAATAATATATTCAACATGCTGAAAGATAAAAATTACCAAGCAAGGTACTATATATGGCAACATTCTTCTTAAAAAAATAATAACGAAATGAAGATTTTCCCAGAAAAACAAAAGCTGAGGAAATTTTATTTATAAGAAATGTTAAAGAGAGTCCTTCAAGGTTCTAGACAATAATGTGAAGCATATGAAAGTATAAAGTTTGCTGGTAAGATAAATACATAGAGAAATATAGAATACTGTGATCCTGTAATGGTAGTGTGTTAACCACGTTTAAGAATCTTACAGAAACCAAAAGAAAAAAGTATGACTATAACTATAGAATAAATGAATGGATGCACAATATAAAAAGAAGCAATAAGTGATAGTAATAATATATTAGTAGAACCCATGTGGGTTGGGGGAGAAATGAAACAGTATATTTTTTGTATACAGTAAAAATAAATTGTTATCAGGTTAAAACATATTGTTATAACTGTTAGATGCTTTATGTAAAGCACACAGTAATCTTTTGAAGAAAATATCTATAGATGATATTTTTAAAAAAGAAAAAAATGAATCAAACAATACCACTACAAAAAATCAGCAAAAACAATGAATGAGAGAAAGATAGGGAGAGAAAGAGAGCTATAGGACAGATAGGAAGCAATTAGCAAAATGGTAATAGTAGGCCTGTCTCTATCAGTAATATTTTGGTGTAAATGGATTGAACTTCTTGATCATAAAACATAAAGTGAAGTGAAAGTAGCTCAGTCATGTCTGACTCTTTGCAACCCCGTGAACTGTACAGACCATGGAATTCTCCAGGCCAGAATGCTGGAGTGGGTAGCCGTTCCCTTCTCCAGGGGATCTTCCCAACCCAGGGATTGAACCCAGGTCTCCCACATTGCAGACGGATTCTTTACCGACTGAGCTACCAAGGAAGCCCCATAAGACATAAAGTCACTGACTAAATGAAAATAAATAAGCAAATAAATAAAACACAATATCCAGCTATATGCTATATATAAAACACTTTGGATTTAAGGACATAGTGAAGTTGAAATTGAACATATAGAAAAATGCATTCTATCCATATAATAATCAAAAGAAATCAGAGCTTGTCATACATATAGACTTTAAGTCAAAATTGTTAAAAGAGGCAAATATGTTGTATCATTATATAATAATAAATAAAAGGTCAATTTATCAGGGAGATATAACAATTATAATGTATTCATCTAACATCCATCTAACATTTGGGTATCCAAATATATGAAGAACACATTTTTAGAATTGAAGGGAGAAATAGTAAAATAGTAATAGGAACTTTCAATATCCCATTTTAAATAATGAATAAAACATCCAGATAGAAAAGTGTTTAGAAAATAAATTATACATGATTCTGTGTGCTTTATACCAAACATTCCACTCAAGAAGAACACAGTTCACATTATTCTCCAGTGCAGGTGGAATTTTCTCCAGGATAGAGCACATGCTAGACCACAAAACATGTCTTAACAAATTTAAGAATGAAGTTATACGAAGTATCTTTTCTGACCACAATGGAATGAAACTAGAAACTAATAGAAGGGGAGAAACCTGGAAAATTCACAAATATGTGGTAATTAAACAACACACTCTTTTTGAAATTTTTAATTTTGATTGAAGGACAATTGCTTTACAATGTTGTGTTGATTTTTGCCATACAACAACATGAATCAGCCATAAATATACATATGTCCCCTCCCTCTTGACATTGATCCTGGCTATGATATCCTGGATATAACACCAAAATCTCAAGAAACTAAAGCCAAAAAGGCAAATTGGATTACATCAAACTAAAAGTCTTCTGCATAGCAAAGGAAAACATCAATATAGTGAAAAGGCAACCTACGAAATGATAGAAAATATTTGCAAATCATTTATCTGATAAGGAACTACAACTCAATAGAAATAACCCAATTTTAAAATGGTCAAAGAGCTTGAATACACATTTCTCAGAACAAGAGAAAATTATTTTCTCACAGTTCTGGAGACTAGATATCCAAAATCAATGTCAACAGAATGATACTCCCTTTGAAATTGGTAGAGGGAGAATCCTTTCTTTGTGTTAAAAAAAAATCTTCAGGTTGTTCAGCAATTTTTGGCATTCCTTGGCGTTTAGATGCATCACTCCAGAAAATGGCCATCTTATCCCTGTGTGTATTCACACTATCTTCCCTCTGTGCATATCTGTCTCTGTGTCCCAGCTTCTCTTTTTATAAGGACACCAGTCACTTACTAATTTTGTTTTCCCTAACATTTCTTTCCTCAATGATTATGCGGTAGGGTTATCTAAAATTTATTAAGCAGGTCCATCCATATTCAGTTATTCATTATTAATGAATTTTTTTGTCATATCCTTCTTCAGCCTTCATCTTTTGATGAAGAAGAAGACACTGAGATTGTAGTATATACTTTTTCAATTTAGATTTTTAAAAGTTTATTATTTAAACTATTTAAACTGAAATCAGTATGGTAACCTCCATACTGAAAACAATTATAAAAGAGGTATTGGTCTCCACTTTTGTCGAAAACATGCTATTGCATTTCAGAGTCTTTGTCAATGATTAGATTTTTCTTTAGGAATATCCTTTCACAGAATGTTAAATGTGCAAAATCAAGCACATGTTATTTTTATCTAAGTATTAATTTTTATCTTATTATTTAACTGATAGAATTTCTTGCCTACTCTATCATTGTACAATATAAGAATATTCTTTATAAATTTCCAGTAAAATATTTTAATAACTTTAATAATTACTGAGTCACTAAAACATACATTTTGAGATACTTCTATCCTATTGTATGTTTAGTTTTGTCTCGGTTCAAAACATCTAGGATTTATAGACATAAAGATGATTAATTAATTTTCCATTTGTTTGGGGACAGGCCACCATTAATAAAGCAAACAGACAAATCACTTCAAACAGAGAGGATACTCAAAAGCAAAGTGGTATACTTCTTCAACTGATACTCCATGACCTTTCAAGATGAAAGGATAATAATAGTCATTCACCCAGAGAAGAAGGAGCAAAGTTCTATGTGCTATTTAAAGAGTTTAGAGGTCACTTGGTTATGCAGAAAACAAAATACAAAGGAAACTGCAGAAAGCACTAGCAAGAGGATTCATGGTTACATATTTTTCTAAACTTCCTATTCACCACCAGTTTTCTTCTTTTAATAAGCCCCTCTGTTCCCCAAACTAAGGCCGCATTCTGTTTATTGTGTGGCTGGGGTCCCCCTTACGTTCAGCTGTCTATCTGTGCCCCTCTTTAGAGCACAAGTAATTGGCCTAAATCAAGAGCCAAATTGCATGTCTAACTTATTCAGCGTTCTGGTGATCATATGACAGAGCTTAGAGAATTTGAGGGAGGTCTCAAACAACAAAGCAGGATATTATTTTCAGTGAAGTCTTGTGGCTATGTGCACCTCTGTTGCAAGAACAATTAGAGTCTTTGTTTCTCCTATGATTCTAAGAGTCAGCTTGACTGTCTCATTGAAAAAACTCAAAGGCGCTCCCATAGCCTTTCCAAAGCATCATGGATTATATAGAGACCATTCTGTATTCAACCCTTCAAAACATATGCTTAGGAAAAATGAGAGAGTTCTCCACCCTACTAGTCAGAATTTGTTATGTTCTCAAATGAAGTATGACTATGATGGCAAAATCCTAGTTTAAAAGGAATAAAATAGCTAAAATTGAATAAATGCAAATTTTATTTTAAATCATTAAAAATGCAAATTTTGGAATTGTGAGTTTAGATTTTAACTCAAGATTTTACTTGTTCTTAATATGTCCATTTTATTTTTTCTATGCTAGTTTACCTACACATAGGTTGAAAACAAATCTGATTTGTATTCAGAGACTTCTTAGAACTACTCAAAACATATTGTTGGGTTTTTCTCAGAGCTGAGGGAAACATACTGTAAGATATAATAGTAAAACTTGTGACATATATAAAGGTATTGATTTATTTAAAAAGAGGTAAAATATATGCATATTATTTAATAAGTATCAGGATTAGAAGGAAACTGTGATTGTCACCAATCTATTTATTTTATAGATAACTTGTTCAGAATCACAATTGAGGGATCTAGAATCCAATACTTCTGATTTTCAAGCTCAGTATTTTCCTTCACTCTTAATCTTTTTCTTGAGCTGCAGACACATGGTGCTAATTAAGAGTAGAAATTCCTATATTTCCCAAAATTTTATGAAGAGATTACACATTTCTACCTCCAAGTTAGGTACAATGAGGAAAACGCACTTCAATTTGCACAAAACCGTGAATCAGCAGAGACAGCAAAAGTCAAAGCTTCAAAGTCCTTAGGGCACTGCCAATATGACCACTTCACATCAAAACTGCTCAGCACAGACTTGACGATGGCACTGTAAATTTATGAGACTATTTTTGTGTAATGTCTTTCATTCTTTCAGTTTGAAACTCTGACCACTTTAATTCCTCAGAGACATCTATCAAAAATTGACCACCTTAATAAAATATCCCTACAGTTTAATTTTGAAAATTCAGTGTGTGTGTGTGTGTGTGTGTGTGTGTGTGTGTGTGTTACTTGCTCAGTTGTGTCCAGCTCTTTGCAACCCCATGGACTATAGCCCACAAGGCTCCTCTGTCCATGGGATTTTCTAGGCAAGGATACTGGAGTGGTTTGCTATTTCCTTCTCTAGGGTGAAAATTCATTAACACATACATTTAATAAATGAGGGAACAAACACTGTTTTATCATAATATTCATGACACCAGATCTCCAGAACAAAGAGTAGGAAAAAAAAGCAGCCTCTTTTTTTTTTTTTTTTTGTCCTTACTCTACATTCACAGTAACTCAGGGTTGTTCATATATATATATATATATATATATATAAACAAAACTTAGAAGTATACTGTAATTGGCCAGAATTGTAAAAATTATATGATTGTACATGGGAATCCAATCTCTTTATCTTTTTTTTTTTTTAGTTTCCAAGAAAACAAAAATAACAGTCACTGGATACTGAAATCTTGCACAGATTATAGCCATTGCAATGTAAAAACTAGAAAATTATGGAATGATCATTTCAAAAACTTTAAATAAATATTTTAATGATTCCTTCCATGGGCTCAGCTCACTTTTTGTGTGTGTATAAATTAAAGAACTAGATTAAATCATCCCTGAGGATTAATCCATCCATCTGATCAAACATTATTCTATTAAAAATTTGTAAATTCTACAAAATTACTACCAGTTGCGTAAACTGCTTTGGTTTATTGTCAAAATATTTGTTATAGATGATAGAAAGTGTTACTGGTTTTTCAGCAGGGTCTGATAAAATGTTTTAATTTTCTAAGTCCCAGACTCAGACTTTTCTCTGTAAACACCTTTTGGGCTTCCCCATTGGCTCAGCGGTAAAGAATCTGCCTGTAGTGCAAGATAAACAGGGAGCACGGGTTCAATTCCTGGGTCAGGAAGATCCCCTGGGGGAGAGCATGGCAACCCACTCCAGTATTCCTGCCTGGAGAATCTCCGTGGACAGAGGAGCCTGGGGGGCTACAGTTCATAGGGTTGTAAAGAGTTGAACACGACTGAAGCGACTTAGCACACATGCACATACACGCACATGTATTCAAATATTAAACACCACACTTTCAGAATTTTGTGTTTGGAGTCCATATATGTATTTAGTATGAGACTTTAAAGCTTTAATACTCTTTTAAAGAGAACTAAAAAGATTTAATGTTTGAGGTAAGAGAATGAGATATTTATACCATATATCAGGAGTCTGCAAACTGCAGCCTGAATGCCAAATCAAGCCTGCCACCTATTTTTGGAAGTAAAACTTTATTGGAACACGGTAACACTAATGTGTTCACATATTGTCTATGATTGCTTTTAAGCTGTAATATCTGAGTTAAATATTTGCAACAGACACCATAGCCAGTAAAATTTGAAGTATTTATTATGTGGCCCTTTATAGATAAAGATTATCGACCTTTATCAGATATTATAAACAAAGGGGGAAAAAACATGTGATTCAGGTTAAAACTGGAAAGCAATGTGAAAAATTATCTGTTCTAACATTCTCTGGAAAATTCAGAACTTGTACTTGAATTAATAGTAGTAGCTTAGCTGGAACTTAGTTTTAAGAGACTTGTTTTGAAGCTGTCCATGGGGTGGCAGAGTCAGATACAACTGGGCAACTAACACTGTCACTATTGAAGCTGTTAATACTTACATAGCCAGAACAGCTCTTTTGAATTCATGTTCAGTTTTAGGTTTACAGAATTATTATAAAGATAACATAGATAGTTTCTGTATACTTCACACCCAGATATTCTATTATTACCATCTACATTAATATGGTACACTGTTATTCAATATAATACATTAATGAGACAGTGTGTGCATGTGTGCTCAGACACTATGTTGTGTCTGACTCTTTTGTGATTCCATGGATTGCAGCATGCCAGATTGCCCTGTCCTTCACTATCTTCCACATTTTGATCAAATTTATGACCATTTAGTCAGTGATGCTCTCTAACTATCTCATCCTCTGCTGCTCTCCTCTCCTTTTGCCTTCAATCTTCTCCAGCATCAAGATCTTTTCCAATGAGTCGACTCTTCACATCAGATGGTCAAAGTATTGGAGCTTTGGTTTCACCATCAGTCTTCTCAATGAATATTCAAGGCTGATTTCCTTTAGTATTGCCTGGTTTGATCTTCTTGCAGTCCAAAGGACTCTCAAGAATCTTTTCCAGCACCATGATTTGAAAACATTAGTTCTTCAGTGCTTAGCCTTCTTTATGGTCCAGTCCTCAAGTTCGTACATGACTACTGGAAAAACTATAGCTTTAACTGTGTGGACCTTTGTTGGCAAAGTGATGTCTCTGCTTTTTAATACACTATCTAGATTTTTCATAGCTTTCATGGTCGCAGTTACTGTCTGCAGTAATTTTGGAGCCCAAGAAAAGAAAATCTATCACTGCTTCCACTTTTTCCCCTTCTATTTGCTATGAAGTGATGGGGCTGGATGCCATGATCTTAGTGTTTTGAAAGGTGAATTTTAAGTCAACTTTTTGATTTTCCTCTTTCACCCTCATTAAGAGGCTCTTTAGTTTCCCTTCACTTTTTGCCATTAGCATGGCATCATTTGCATATCTGAGGTTGTTGATGTTTCTCCTGGCAATCTTGATTCCAGCTTGTTACTCATCCAGCCTGGCATTTCAGATGATGTACTCTGCATGCTTAGTGGTGCTTCAGTCATGTCCAACTCTCTGTGACCCCATGGACTGTAGTCCACTAGACTCTTCTGTTCATAGAATTTTCCAGGCAAGAATACCAGAGTGCGTTGCAATTTCCTACTTTAGGAGATCTTCCCGACCCAAAACTCAAATAAGCAAAATGACAATATACAGTCTTGTCTTACTCTTTTCCTAATTTTGAACCAGTCAGTTGTTTCATGTAATGTTCTAACTGTTGCTGTTGTTGCTCTTTGATAGTAGAATGGCTATATAAGCTATTTTGTATTCTTCATGGGATATTTGATTTTTCTCCATCATTTGTTTACTTATTCAGGAATTACTTACATGGATATAGACTCATGGTCATTTATTTTGTACTTTGGTTCATAAATCAATACTAATTTTAGACATACTTTGACTATTTTGATATACTTCAGCATGCTTGCATTATTGTATGTGTGTGTGTTGAGCACTTTCTAACTCTCTTATAGTACAAGATGTTGCAGGTTCATCTTGTATATTTCCTTCACCTTTCCCAGGCATATTTCCCAAGTAGCTCTGGTTCTATTTCTAGATAGTGATATTAGAAACCAAGATTTATGTGTTAGGTATTCTTCTTACAACTGAAGTGTCATTGCTTCCTGGCCTAATCTGACAGAGCATGGTTGATATGTATATGCTAATCTGTGCACATATACCTTATCATTTGTGTGTGTGCTCAGTTGCTTAAGTCATGTCCAACTCGTTGTGACACCATGGACTGATGCCTGGAAGGCTCCTCTGTCCATGGGATTTTCCTGGACCATGGACTTTCCTGGTGGCTCAGATAGTAAAATGTCTGCCTACAATGCGGGAGACCCAGGTTCGATTCCTGGGTCAGGAAGATCCCCTGGAGAAGAAAATGGCAATCCACTCCAGCACTCTTGCCTGGAAAATCCCATGGACGGAGGAGCCTGATAGGCTACAGTCCATGGGGTCGCAGAGTCGGACACGACTGAGCGACTTCACTCACTCACTTCACTCAAGGGATTGAAACTATGAGTCTCCTGTTCTCCTGCATTGCAGACAGAGTCTTTGCCAGAGAAGCCCATACGTATTTATTAGTATTTCTATATGTAAGCATCGGTATCTTCGGTAAGTTGAACATGAGTTATACTGGCACTCTAATCCATTACTGCAAGAATCATTCTTGCCTATCCACCTTACTTCTCTATAAATTCCCTCTCCAGAAGTGAGAAACCTGACTCCTTCCAGTAACCATCTGTTTATTTAATTGTTCAATTTGGTACACGTGTATATTGGTTTCAAAAATGTAAATCTTCATCTTGGTGGAAAGAAACTTTTCTTGAGGATAGGGCTTAAGAACATTTTCTTTTTCATTTAGCCTTATAGATTCCACTCATATCCAGAGTTTCCAGGGATAGCACTTCATTCCACAGTCACTCTGGGTAAGATTATTTCATACATTTGTCTTGTATGTGGAGTCTTTTCTCATGTTCTGCAGTATATCTGGGGATTCTCTCACTTTATCAAAGTTTTTTAACTGCATACATTAAGGTTTATTTTGCATGCTATTAAGTTCTGTTGTTTAGAAACTACTTATGACTCACCATTATATTATCATACAAAATAGGTTTACCACCCTAAGCACTCCCCACTTTGCCTCATCTATTCAACCCTCCCCCTAAACCCTGTTAATATGTTAGAAAGAATAATGGATTGTGATCAAGTAGGATCATTTTTGTTCCCTTTCAAATGCAAGATCTTTCATCAGTAGACAAATCTAGCATTGTAATAAATTTTGATACATAGAAGAAAAAAAAAACAGGATTACATTATCATTTATGCCATAAAAACACTTGACAGACTATGCCAGGCTTCCTGTTACAGCACGTAGAAGGATAGACATAGAGGGAAAACTCCCATATAGCATTAGGATTAATCATCAGTAACTAAATCTTTATGGGAAAACAAATATATAGGGGTATCAAAAATCATGAACAGCTTGAATAGACAAAGGGATTATGAGTACTGTTTTGACAGAGTGTAGGAATTGATATGTTATTGTCTTGGCTTATTCACTAATCTTTAGGAACAGAGGTGAATTTGTAGGTTTATTTATCTGGTGGAAAAGCAAGTGATTTCAGTTTGGTGGAAGAGCAAGACCCAGCGGTTGCTTGCAGATAGCCCTGCTAGCCATTAACCATTTTTTCATTTTATCCAGCAGTAATTATAATCCTAACATTTCTTTGTTAACTGTTCAATGAACAGATCATAAGACATCAAAATGTCTTACCATTTATTTATTAATTAATCAGGCAATTCTTTTATGAGTTTATTTTATACTTCTTGGTACTTTTCATCTTTTTTGAAAATAGTTCTTTAATAAGTTCTTTAATAACTATAAGTAAAATATCATATTTTTGAAATAAACAGAATTAACAATATAAGGAATAGAGGAAAACAATAGAATGGAAAAGACTAGAGATCTCTTCAAGAAAGTTAGAGCTACCAAGGGAACATTCCATGCAAAGATGGGCACAATACAGGACAGAAATGCTGTGGACCTAACAGAAGCAGGAAGATATTAAGAAGAGGTGGCAATAGTAGACAGAAGCACTGTACAGAAAAAGGTTTAATGACCTGAATAAGCATGATGGTGTAATAACTCACTTAGAGTCAGATATCCTGGAATGTGATGTCAAGAGGACCTTGGGAAGCATCAACATGAACAAAGCTAGTGGAGGTGATGGAATTCCAGTTGAGCTATTTCAAATCCTAAAAGATGATGCTGTGAAAGTACTGCACTCAATATGCCAGCGGATTTGGAAAATACAGCAGTGTCCACAGGACTGGAAAAGGTCAGTTTTCATCCCAATTCTGAAGAAGTGAAGTGAAGTCACTCAGTCGTGTCTGACTCTTTGTGACTCCACAGACTGTAGCCCACCAGGCTCCTCCATCCATGGGATTCTCCAGACAAGAATACTGGAGTGGGTTGCCATTTCCTTAACCTCTGAGCCACCAGGGAAGCCCAATGTTGAAGAAAGGCAATGCCAAAGAATGCTCACAATCATACAATTGCACTCATCTCACATTCTAGCAAAGTAGATCTCAATTTTCTTCAAGACAGGCTTCAATGGTATGTGAACCGTGAACTTCCAGCTGTTCAAGCTGGATTTAGAAAAGAGAAGGAATCAAAGATCAAATTGCCAACATCCATTGAATTATAGAAAAACAAGAGAGTTCCATTAAAACATCAACTTCTGCTTTATTGACTGTGCAAAACCTTTGACTGTGTGGACCACAACAAACTGGGGAAAATTGTTAAAAAGATGGAAATACCAGACTACCTGACCTGCCTCCTGAGATTCTGTATGCAGGTCAAGAAGCAACAATTAGAACTGGATATGAAACAACAGACTGGCTTCAAATCGAAAAGGAGTACGTCAAGGCTGTATATTGTTACCCAGTTTATTTAACTTATACGCAGAATAGCAGTGAAGTCGCTCAGTCAAGTCCAACTCTTTGCAACCCTGTGGACTGTAGCCCACCAGGCTCCTCCATCCATGGGATTTTCCAGGCAAGGATACTGGAGTGGGTTGCCATTTTCTTCTCCAGGGGATCTTCCTGACCCAGGGATTAAACCCAGGTCTCCCACATTGCAGGCAGACACTTTAACCTCTGAGCCACAATGCCAGGCTGGATGAAACACAAGCTGGAATCAAGATTGCTAGGAGAAATAATAATAACCTCAGATATGCAGATGACACCACCCTTATGGCAGAAAGTGAAGAAGAACTAAAGAGCGTTTTGGTGAAAGTGAAAGAGGAGAGTGAAAAAGTCAGTTTAAAACTCAGCATTCAGGAAACTAAGATCATGGCATCTGGTCCCATCACTTCATGGGAAATAGATGGGGAAACAGTGACAGACTTTATTTCTTTAGGCTCCAAAATCACTGCAGATGGTGACTGCACCCATAAAATTAAAAGACGCTTGCTCCTTGGAAGAAAAGTTATGAGCAACCTAGAGAGCATATTAAAAAGCAAAGACATTACTTTGCCAACAAAGGTCTGTCTAGTCAAAGCTATGGTTTTTCCAGTATTCATATATGGATATGACAGTTGGACCATAAAGAAAGCTGAGTGCCTAAGAATATATATCTTTGAACTGTGGTGTTGGAGAAGACTCTTGAGAGTCCCTTGGACTGCAAGGAGATCCAAACATTCCGTTTAAAAGAAATGAATCTTGAATATTCATTGGAAGACCTGATGCTGAAGCTGAAGTTCCAATACTTTGGCCATGTGATATGAAGAACTGACTCATTTGAAAAGACCCTGCTGCTGGGAAAGATTAATGACAGGAGGAGAAGGAGATGACAGAGGATGAGATGGTTGGATGGCAGCATGACTCAGTGGACATGAGTTTGAGTAAACTCTGGGAGTTGGTGATGGACAAGGAGGCCTGTCATGCTGCAGTCCGTGGGGTTGCAAAGAGTCAGGTGCGACTGAGCGACTGAGCTGAACTTAATAATATAAGAAAAGAATGACTTTTTAAAACCAGAAAAATTGTCTTTAAAAATAGCATAGAACTTTCCTATCAATTTTACTATAATCCTAAAAAATAATCTAACAAATTAATCCTTAAAAAATGTTACAGATAATAAGAATTGTGACAAATTCCATTAATCCAATAATATTAACATAACAGCTTTCCAGGTGACTCAAGTGGTAAAGAATCTGGCTGCAGTGCCGGATACCTGGGTTTGATTCCTGGGTCAGGAAGATCCCCTGGAGAAGGATATGGCAACCCACTCCAGCATTCTTGCCTGGAAAATCCCAAGGCTAGAGAAACTTGGTGGGCTATAGCCCATCGGATCACAAAAGAACTGGAGTGTGACTTAGCTTTGAAACATGAGCAGCATAGCAACAGCTTATCAAACATTAGGAGAAAACAAAATATCAAACCAGAAGAAAGCCAAATAATAAGTAAGCACATAATCAGCAGAATGTGTCTATGGGTAAGAAATTGGACAGAAACACAGAACACTGACTAACTAGGATTGAAGTTACAGAAGTCCTGGGCTCTGGGAGCCAAGGATAAGCTCCTTCTTCTTAAAGGGAGATTGAAAGGAACCAGGTTAAAACACTGTGGGTGAGGTCTGATGGTGAAAGGGGACCAGACGAAAAGATCTGCAACCTCTGCAACCTACTGCTGGATCAGTTCAGTCAGTTCAGTTGCTCAGTCATGTCTGATACTTTGCAACTCCATGGACTGCAGCATGCCAGGCTTCCCTGTGCATCACCAGTTCCCAGAGCTTGCTCAAACTCATGTCCATTGAGTCGGTGATGCCATCCAACCATCTCATCCATTGTTGTCCCCTTCTCCTTCTGCCTTCAACCATTCCCAGCATCAGGGTCTTTTCCAGTGAATCAGTTCTTCGCATCAGGAGGTCAAGGTATTGGAGTTTCAAATTCAGAATCAGTCCTTCCAATGAATATGCAGGACTGATTTCCTTTAGGATTAACTGGTTTGTCTCTTTGCAGTCCAAGGGACTCTCACAGTACTTTCAGGTACTGTGCCATTGTCAGAAATTCTGGGACTAGCTTAGTTCTACCGTAATTCTCCCCAACCCTGGCCAAAAATCACATATGCCTGGACATTTTAAAATATATATCTAAAGAACTCAGTGGATAGAGATAAAATCAACTTGGAATTTTGAAGCTTTTATTTAAAATTTTTTTTTAATTTAAATTTATTTATCTTAATTGGAGGCTAATTACTTTACAGTATTGTATTGGTTTTGCCATACATCAACATGAATCTGCCACAGGTATACACATGTTCCTCATCCTGAACCCCCTCCCTCCTCCCTCCCCGTACCATCCCTCTGGGTCGTCTCAATGCACCAGCCCCAAGCATCCAGTATCATGCATTGAACCTGGACTGGCGATTCGTTTCTTGTATGATATTATACATGTTTCAATGCCATTCCCCCAAATCATCCCACCCTCTCCCTCTCCCACAGAGTCCAAAAGACTGTTCTATACATCTGTGTCTCCTTTGCTGTCTCTCATACAGGGTTATCGTTACCATCTTTCTAAATTCCATATATATCCGTTAGTATACTGTATTGGTCTTTTTCTCTCTGGCTTACTTCACTCTGTATAATAGGCTCCAGTTTCATCCACCTCATTAGAACTGATTCAAATGTATTCTTTTTAATGGCTGAGTAATACTCCATTGTGTATATGTAACACAGCTTTCTTATCCATTCATCTGCTGATAGATGAGGCTTTTATTAAGCAATTACTTTAAGATAATTGAATCTGTACTGAACAATTTCAAAATTTCTTGTCACAAATACATCCACAGGTACAAATACTCAGGCCCATTTTTCTTAAAAGTCCAAGCATATATTCCAGATTTTTTTCCCTATGTGATTCTGAGAAATAAACAAAGCTATCTGATCCATTTTACTAGGCTAAAACCAAATAAAGACAGTGCAGAAAAATTAAAATCACAAATCATCCTGACTTACATATGAAAAATCTGAGATTAAGCTGAAGTACTTTGAAACACATCAAAACCAATTACAGCTCATCCAGGACTGTTTGGATGGTCAACAATTTTAAAATCTATTAAAATAATATATTATATTGGTAAAGAACATCTTAATGATTATCTTAAAAGGTACAACTTAACTTTTAACAAACTATTTTTCAAAATTTACAAAAAAAGAAAAAGAATTTCCTTAATCTAATAAAGGGCATCTGTTAAATTCTATAGCAAATAAGATACAAATTATGAAAGTAGAACGTTCTCATTAAAATCTGGGACAAGAGAATGTATTATTCTGATACAAGTGAAGAAAATATATAAAGACTAGAGATTAAAGGAAGAATAAAGCCAGATCTTTTTGCAAGTGACATAATGGTCCACTTAGAAAATGCAAGAGAATGTGAGTATATACTATTAGAACTAATGAAAGAATTTGGTAATGTGCAAGAATTTTTGAAGAAAATTACAAAACGTGTACTCATGGATATTAAAGATCTAAATAGAAAGTTGTACTAAATTCACAGTTTGGAAGAATTGTTAAAATGATACATTCTCTCTAAGGTAAACTAGAAATCCAATGCCATTTCAAAACTCATTGCAACAAAGTAAAAGGCAGTTGTGATTAAGACGATTTTGAAGGAAAAGCATGAAATGGGACAACTGCCTGACTTGTGGAAAACTATAATTATTCTTCTACAGGTATGAAAAAAGTGGCTACCAATACTGCATAGACCACTGAGCAAATACTTATGTAGCATTCAGTTCAGTTCAGTCACTCAGTCGTGTCTGACTCTTTGTGACCCCAAGAATCACAGCATGCCAGGCCTCCCTGTGCATCACCAACTCCTGGAGTTTACTCAAACCCATGTCCATCGAGTCGGTGATGCCATTGAGCCATCTCATCCTCTGTTGTCCCCTTCTCCTCCTGCCTCCAATCCCTCCCAGCATCAGAGTCTTTTCCAATGAGTTAACTCTTCACATCAGGTGGCCAAAGTATTGGAGTTTCAGCTTTAGCATCAGTCCTTCCAGTGAACAACCAGGACTGATCTCCTTCAGGATGGACTGGTTGGATCTCCTTGCAGGCCAAGGGACTCTCAAGAGTTTTCTTCAACACCACAGTTCAAAAGCATCAATTCTTCGGTGCTCAGCTTTCTTCACAGTCCAACTCTCACATCCACACATGACCACTGGAAAAACCATAGCCTTGACTAGATGGATCTTTGTTGCCAAAGTAATGTCTCTGCTTTTTAGTATGCTATCTAGATTGGTCATAACTTTCCTTTCAAAGAGCAAGTGTCTTTTAATTTCATGGCTGCAATCAGCTTCTGCAGTGATTTTGGAGCCCCCCAAAAAAAGTCTGACAGAGTTTCCACTGTTTCCCCATCTATTTGCCATGAAGTGATGGGACCAGATGCCATGATCTTCGTTTTCTGAATGTTGAGCTTTAAGGCAACTTTTTCACTCTCCACTTTCACTTTCATCAAAAGGCTTTTTAGCTCCTCTTCACTTTCTGCCATAAGGGTGGTGTCATCTGCATATCTGAGGTTATTGATATTTCTCCCAGCAATCTTGATTCCAGCTTTTGCTTCTTCCAGCACAGCGTTTCTCATGACGTACTCTGCATAGAAGTTAAATAAGCAGGGTGACAATATACAGCCTTGACGTACTCCTTTTCCTATTGGAACCAGTCTGTTGTTCCATGCCCAGTTCTAACTGTTGCTTCCTGACCTGCATATAGGTTTCTCAAGATGCAGGTCAGGTTGAGCTATTTCAAATCCTGAAAGATGGTGCTGTGATAGTGCTCCACTCAATATGCCAGCAAATTTGGAAACTTAGCAGTGGCCATAGGACTGGAAAAGGTCAGTTTTCATTCCAATCTCAAAGAAAGGCAATGCAAAAGAATGCTCAAAGTACTGCACAATTGCACTCATCTCACATGCTTGTAAAGTAATGCTCAAAATTTTCCAAGCCAGGAAATACGTGAACCATGAACTTCCAGATGTTCAGGCTGGTTTTAGAAAAGGCAGAGGAACCAGAGATCAAATTGCCAACATCTGGTGGATCATGGAAAAAGCAAGAGAGTTCCAGAAAAACATCTATTTTTGCTTTATTGACTATGCCAAAGCCTTTGACTGTGTGTATCACAATAAACTGTGGAAAATTCTGAAAGAGATGGGAATACCAGAGCACCTGACCTGCCTCTTGAGAAACCTATATGCAGGTCAGGAAGAAACAGTTATTAATCAGCAAAGACAGTGTGTGACTATTTTCTACATAGACAATTGGTTAATCATAGGAAAAACAAATAAATTTATATGCTTACCATATGTATATTTCTTACAGCCAAATTAAAGACATTTTGGAATTCATACATGAACCTGGTGTATGAAAATGCCTCATATCTATGAGAGTTTTGACTACTGTAGATGAATACTGATAAAATAAACTAACTTGCCATTTCTAAAGAAAAAACTCAGGAAGATAAAAAATATTTGATGTGTGAAAGTGATATATAATAATGAGAAGCAAGGTCATTTATAGATATTTGATATGATTTAAATTGGAAATCTTTGGAAGATACCTTATTTAGCATCAAGAATAGTGTTTATGTCAGATATATACTTGCTCATTATATGGTAACATTTCTATATGTAATTATCACAAAAATGACTTTCATAATTTGATCATAAAAAGTACTTCATGTAACATATTAATAAAGTGTTGAAGTTATCTCCTTTGAAATATTAATCTTTTGCTATTTATACTAACTTGTCATGGAAAAGAATGTAATTCATCCTTATCATTTTAAATCATATATGAAGTCTTTGATAAACAGGAAGCCTCAGAGTCCATGTTAGTTTTATTTCTGCATTCTTATATAGTGTGAGACCCTTTGTAAATTTTTATCACTAAAAAATATAAAAGCAGCACTCTACTCCTCTACTACAATGAAATAAAAACTGCAGGTCAACAGAATATTGTAAGTTTCAAAGACAAGTTATAATTGGTAGAAATAGTGTATTAATTATCAATTATGTTTACTATGAAACATTTGTGAAAAATTCCTATAGATTTATACAGGAGTTGCTACAACTGAATGATATTGCTAAAAAACCAAAAAGAGAAACAACCCAGTTGAAAAGATGGGAAATATGTGAAAAACAACTTTTCACAAAAAGGGAAAAAAATATAAAGAAAATGTCTGATATCACCGATACTCAAGAATATGCAAATTAGAAAACCGAGATATTATTTCACATATAGCAATTTGTTAACATTTTAAATCTTAATAATATCAATTGTTAGCAAAGGTACAGAGTAACAAGAACTGCTCTATCCGTAGAAATATAAATAGATAAAAATGATTTGAGCCAATAATTTACAAAGAGAATAAAGCTGATGTTTTCCTGTTAAGTAAATATGAATCAAAATAGAAACAAATGGAAAAGCTAACAGTAGTCTCAGTTCTCATCTACAAGATATGGACAAATAAATTATACTGTAGAAATCATGATAGAAAATAGTAGGCAGAAGTTACAGAATCTAGAACTATACACATATAATGGATACATTTCAAAAATATTTTATAAAGCAAGTTGCTGAATATGTGCAAGGCATCTTTAAAGTTTAAAAACTTGCAAAATTACTATTTCTGTTTGTGAATGCATATATTTATAGCAGTCCATAAAATTATACAGATACATTGAAGAGATACAAATCTTATTCATAAAAGTGATTGCTTATGAGGAGGGACGTATAAGACAATTTAAGCAGAAATATGCTTTTAAAATGTAGGTACAATACAAAAAGAAACATAGAAAATGCTATTATTTTGATGAGGACCAGAAATATGAATGTAGATATTTATTTTTAATAACTGTCTGAATTTTTGAAATAAATATTAAAACAAATTCCATTGAAGAATGCCCTTACATGTTTATTTTAAAATTTATGGCAAATACTAAATGGATAATAATGCAGAAGACAATGCTGAAAATTAAAACAATGATTTGACAGTTGCCTAGAAGATGTTAATATTAACATAAACCTACTGTAATGGAAATTATATAAATGATCTTGACAAAGGAACGTACAAATAATTTGAAGGCAGAGGAAAAAATCAGAAATAAATAAAATAAAATGTTATTAACTAACAAACGATCAGGATTGCATTTCATAACAATGGGTGAAATAATAGGTTATTCTTCATGTCTTTTTTGACATTTAACTAGCTAATGTGAAGAAAAAGTCAGAGAGGTATTCCTTATCATATTTCAGTTCAGTTCAGTTCAGTTGCTCAGTACTATCCAACTCTTTGCAACCACATGGATTGCGGGATGCCAGACCTCCCTTGTCCATTGTCAACTCCCGGGGTTTACTCAACCTCATGTCCATTGAGTTAGTGATGCCATCCAACCATTTCATCCTCTGTCAGCCCCTTCTTCTCCTGCCTTGAATCTTTCCCAGCAACAGGGTCTTTTCAGATTAGGCAGCTCTTCGTATTAGGTGGCCAAAGTATTGGAACTTCAGCTTAAGCATCAGGCCTTCCAAAGACTATTCAGGACTGATTTCCTTTAGAATGGACTGGTTGGATCTCCTTGTAGTTCAGGGAACTCTCAAGAGTCTTTTCCAATACCACAGTTCAACATCATTAATTCTTTGGCACTCAGCTTTCTTTATAGTCCAACTCTCACATCCATATATGAAGACTGGAAAAACAATTGCTTTGACTAGACAGACCTTTGTTGGTAAAGTAATGTCTCTACTTTTTGATTTGCTGTCTAGGTTGGTCATAAATTTTCTCCCAAGGAGCAAGCATCTTTTAATTTCATGGGTGCAGTCACCATCTGCAGTGATATTGGAGCCTAAAGAAATAAAATCTGTCACTGTTTCCATTGTTTCCCCATCTATTTGTCATGAAGTGGTGGGACCAGATGCCATGATCTTAGTTTTTTGAATGTTGAGTTTTAAGCCAACTTTTTCACTCTCCTCTTTCACTTTCATCAAGAGGCTCTTTAGTTCTTCTTCACTTTCTGCCATAAGGGTGGTGTCATCTGCATATCTGAGGTTATTGATATTTTTCCCGGCAATCTTGATTCCAGCTTGTGCTTCATCCAGCTCAGTGTTTCTCATGATATACTCTGCATATAGGTTAAATAAGCAGGGTGACAACATACAACCTTGATGTATACCTTTCCCTATCTGGAACCAGTTGGTTGTCCTATGTCCAGTTCTAACTGTTGCTTCTTGACCTGCATATAGATTTCTCAGGAGGCAGGTCAGGTGCTCTGGTATTCCCACCTCTTAAAGAATTTTACGGAGTTTGTTGTGGTCCACATATCAAAGGCTTTGGCAAAGTCAATAAAGCAGAAATAGATATTTTTCTGGAACTCTCTTGCTTTTTTGATGATCCATCAGATGTTGGCCATTTGATCTCTGGTTCCTCTGCCTTTTCTAAAACCAGCTTGAACAACTGGTTCACAGTTCACAGTTCATGTTCTGTAGAAGCCTGGCTTGGAGAATTTTGAGCACTACTTTTGTCTGGAGAAGGAAATGGCAACCCACTCCAGTATTCTTGCCTGGAAAATCCCATGGACGGAAGAGCCTGGTAGGCTACAGTCCATGGGGTCACAAGGAGTCAAGCACGACTGAGTGACTTCACTTACTAGCATGTGAAATGAGTGCAATTGTGTGGTAGTTTGAGCATTCTTTGGCGTTGCCTTTCTTTGGGATTGGAATGAAAACTGACCTTTTCCAGTCCTGTGGCCACTGCCGAGTTTTCCAAATTTGCTGGGATATTGAGTGCAGCACATTCACAACATCATCTTTCAGGATTTGAAACAGCTCAACTGGAATTCCCTCACCTCCACTAGCTTTATTCATAGTGATGCTTCCTAAGGCCCACTTGACTTCACATTCCAGGTTGTCTGGTTCTAGGTTGGTGATCACACCATCGTGATTATCTGGGTCATGAAGATCTATTTTGTATAGTTCTGTGTATTCTTGCCACCTCTTCTTAGTATCTTCTGCTATAGTTAGAAAACTATTTCTGTTCTTTATTGTGCCCATCTTTCCATGAAATGTTACCTTGGTATCTCTAATTTTTTTTTTTAAAGAGATCTCTATAGTCTTTTCCATCCTACTGTTTTCCTCTATTTCTTTTCATTGCTTACTGAGAAAGGCTTTCTTACCTCTCCTTGCTGTTCTTTGGAACTCTACATTCAAATGGGTATATCTTTCCTTTTCTCCTTTACCTTTCACTTCTCTTCTTTTCACAGCTATATGTAAGGCCTCCTCAGCCAACCATTTTGACTTTTTACATTTCTTTTTCTTGGGGATGCTCTTGATCCCTGCCTCCTGTACAATGTCACAAACCTCCATCCATAGTTCTTCAGGCACTCTGTCTATCAGACCTAATCTCTTGAATCTTTGTGACTTCCACTGTATAATCATAAGGGATTTGAGTTAGGTCATACCTGAATGGTTAGTGGTTTTCCCTTCTTTCTTCAATTTAAGTCTGAATTTGGCAATAAGGAGTTTATGATCTGAGCCACAGTCAGGTCCTGGTCTTGTTTTTGCTGACTGTATACAGCTTCTCTACTTTTGCCTGCAAAGAATATAGTCAATCTGATTCCAGTTGACCATCTGGTGATGTTCATGTGTAGAGTCATCTCTTATGTTTTTGGAAGAGGGTGTTTGCCATGGCCAGTGTGTTCTCTTGATAAAACTCTATTAGCCTTTGCCCGGCTTCATTCTGTACTCCAAAGCCAAAGTTACCTGTTACTCCAGGTATTTCTTGACTCCCTACTTTTGCATTCCAGTCCCCTATAATGAAAAGGACATCTTTTTTTGGTGTTAGCTCTAGAAGGTCTTGTAGGTCTTCATAGAACCATTCACCTTCAGCTTCTTCAGCATTACTGGTTGGGGCATAGACTTGGATTACTGTGATACTGAATGATTTGCCTTGAAAATGAACAGAGATCATTCTGATGTTTTTGAGATTGCATTCAAGTACTGTATTTCAGACTCTTTTGTTGACTATGAGGGCTATTCCATTTCTTCTAAGAGATTCTTGCCCATGGTAGTAGATATAGTGGTCATCTGAGTTAAATTCACCCATTCCAGTTGATTTTAGTTTGCTGATTCCTAAAATGTCAATGTTCATTCTTACCGTCTCCTGTTTGACCATCTCCAATTTGCCTTGATTCATGGACCTAACATTCCAGGTTCCTATGCATTATTGCTCTTTACAGCATTGGACTTTACTTCCATCACCAGTCACATCCACAACTAGGTGTTGTTTTTGCTTTGGCTCTGCCTCTTCATCCCTTCTGGAGTTATTTCTCCACTGATCTCCAGTAGCATTATTGGGCATCTACTGACCTCGGGTGTTCATCTTTCACTGTCCTATCTTTTTGCCTTTTCATCCTGTTCATGGGGTTCTCAAGGCAAGAATACTGAAGTGGTTTGCCATTCCCTCCTCCAGTGGGAATATTTAATATGCATTATATATCTTATGCGTTAAATGTATAAGATGTGTTTTATTATTCATTGCCACGAAATATTCATAGAAAGTCCTCATCATATTTTAAATCTATTTAACTACCTAAAACTATTTAATAACAGTTGTCTTAATTTTATTTTAAAACACCACCTAAAACACTAAAAGTAATGTGTCAAACTGGGTTTGGATAACAAAAGCTGTAAATCTATTTGGGGGTGTGTGTTTGAGATCTGTGTACATTACAGAGCATATTATGCAGTTTATACTGGAAAAGCATGGTTACCACTAAGTAGAGGGTGGTAATCAGGTAGATAAATTAGAATGAATAGATTTTGATTATAACTTGTTCCTGGTGTTTTGGTTTGAAAACGCATTAGTATTTTATATATTTAAATTGAAAAATGGAATGAAATAAATGAATTAAAAGGGTTGGCCAAGATAATGTATTTGAACTTAGCCTTTATTTATTGAAAAAAGTAAAAAACTGGAACAAAATAAGGGAGAATGCATGAGTAATTTGATGATGTGCTTTATCAGTTCAAGAATCAGAGAAAGCTGGAACCCATAAGTAAAAATATCAAAATACTTATGTAAATATTTAGAATGTATAGCAGATAGGAGATATAATATCAAAGGAAAAATAATAAAAAGGAGGAAATGTTGAACATTCTGTCACATATAAAAGCCTAAAACCTCTAGTGTATACTGATAAAGGATAGATGATTGCCTTGATAATAAATATAAATGGTCTGTACACATATGAGGAGATCTCAAATTTAAAGGACATACTATTATTGACACACCAGATTGATATAAGAGGCTGATATATACATATATCTGTATATATATATATCCAGTGTTGCTAAATGTTTCCAGAAACTGGGCACTTTACAAATTGTTCATTTTTTTCTTTTACTATAATTGGGAAAATTATAGTTGGAAAATTTATGTGAGGCAACTGGAAGTTTCTGTAAATATTTTTAAATGACTTTGACCTTAAAATATTATCCTGCATATTTACCAGGTAGAAATTTACATATTTATAATCAACTATCGTGGCTCAGACGGTAAAGCGTCTGCATCCAATGCAGAAGACCCGGGTTCGATCCCTGGGTAGGGAAGGTCCTCCAGAGAAGGAAATGGCAATCCACTCCAGTACTCTTGCCTGGAAAATCCCATGGATGGAGGACCGTGGTAGGCTACAGTCCATGGGGTCGCAAAGAGTCAGACATGACTGAGCGACTTCACTCACACTCATATTTAACACATCCTATGCTTAAATAGAGGTCGGCTTCCTTGGTGGCTCAGAGGGTAAAGCATCTACCCGCAATGCGGCAGATGGGGGTTTGATCCCTGAGTCGGGAAGATCCCCTGGAGAAGGAAATGGCACCCCACTCCAGTACTCCTGCCTGGAAAATCCCATAGACTGAGAAGCCTGGTAGGCTACAGTCCTTGGGGTCGCACAGAGTAGGACATGACTGAGCGACTTCACTTCACTTCATGCTTAAATATCAAATATTTAGAAACAGCTAAATATATAACATACTAAATGTGGCAATATATAAAATAAACTGAAGCAATTTTCTTTTAAATTGGGGTAAAACTACAGTGTCTATTAAGAGAAAACAGTAACCTGTTACACCTTACTGCCATTCACTTAGGTGAAAAAATTGTTGCAGAATAGTCTGAAGGGCAGTGCTTAGGAAGGGTACTGCTGCTGCTGCTGCTGCTGCTGCTAAGTCACTTCAGTCGTGTCCGACTCTGTGCGACCCCACAGACGGCAGCCCACCAGGCTCCCCCGTCTCTGGGATTCTCCAGGCAAGAGTACACTGGAGTGGGTTGCCATTTCCTTCTCCAATGCATGAAAGTGAAAAGTGAAAGTGAAGTCACTAAGTCGCGTCCGACTCTTAGCGACCCCATGGACTGCAGCCTACCAGGCTCCTCCATCCATAAGATTTTCCAGGCAAGAATACTGGGGTGGGGTGCCACTGCCTTCTCCAAGGAAGGGTACTAGAAGTCTGTAATTGCAAGAGACAAAAATAACCTTGATGAGTTACTCCAAACAGAGACCTATTCAAAATATTATTCCAGCTCAAAGAAATGAAGAAGAGTTGTGAATTCAAGCTCACAAAAGGCAAAGACTCCTGGTAACAGTTACTGTGGGTCCATCATGAATCTTGTTTTTTGTCTGGTTTCTGCTTCTTTCCAAGTATTGTGGTCATCGTCTCGAAAACTCCACCATGCCCACCAAGAACCCCAGGCTTGTTTACTTTACTTTGAAATTAAAGAGGATAACATTACTCTCTACCACATCTAGTTCAAACTTTTGGGGGAAAAACAAACAAACAAAACTAAACTAACAAAAAAGAAAAACTATTTGACCAAGTTACTTCTGATCAGTGTAATCAAAGAATTAGAGTGCAATGATTGATCTCTCTTGGTCTAACTAATCTCAGTGGTCAAGGAGACATAACAAAAATGTAAAAGATTCTGAGAGTGTGGATAGAATACAGAATATTATGTTTTTATAATAAGTAGAAAGTGAAAGTCTATCAGTTGTTCCAATTCTGCAACCCCATGGGCTGTAGCCCACCAGGCTCCTCTGTCCATGGAATTCTCCAGGCAAGAATATTGGCATGGGTAGCCATTTCTTTTTCCAAGGGATCTTCCCAAGACAGGGATCAAACCCAGGTCTTCCGCATTGCAGGCAGATTCTTTACTGTCTGATCCAGTAGTGAGATACTTAAAAGATAACCCAGATTACTCACTATATAGCAAGGGAAATAACTGGTTGACACTGGAGAGAAGTCTTGATTCACGATGGGATTCAGAGTTTGAATCACTAGCTCAACAATGTTATTAAAGACCTATCTCATACCATTTCTTCTTTCTGCTGTGTCAGTTTTGCCCTAATGCTAGTTGCAGGATGTCTGTCAACATTCTTTAACCTACAGGCATTGTCATTGTCATCTAAAGAAAAAGACATCTTCTGAAAGCTCTGTCCAGAGAATGAGAAAGCCTCTTTCCCAGGCACACCCGCCCCCAACACACCCCCTACTCCCTGCCCACCATTTCATTCCCTTTGCATCTCTGGGACAAGTTTGATCACATAACTTTGGCTGAATCAATACTGTGACTGAAAAATGAGATTGTGCACAATATTTAGGGCTAGGTTGGTGCTCCCTTCCCCTAAAAGCTTTTGTGTTATTCATGGAGGGAAAAAAATAAACAGGTAAAAATGAGAGAGGAGAAAAAGAGATGAAAGAATAGGTTCTTAGAAAGTGAGCTCAACCACAGATCATTTGAACCTAATTTAAGACTTTAGACAATATAAATGGTTTTTAAGTGTATAGAACTCTGTGACTAAAATAAGGAGATTTTATTTTATTTTTAATGCCCTTAAGCACATTCTATTGGATTTTTTTAATCCATGTCTGGAAGATATGTGAGACAGATTTTAAACTTTTTCTGATCATTTTGTCTTTTGGAATAATATTTCAGGTATTTAAAAGCCAAATAGAAGCAAACCCCAAATCAGTCTCTCATTCCATACAGAATTATTCTTTCTCTGCCCTAATCTCCCATTTTCATCCCTGTTTCTACCATCACAGCCTTAATTTATGGCATGTAAATTTCTTATTCTCCTTGATATACTTTCCTTTTTGTTTCTAAGCAGGGGAAAGAATTAAAGGACAAGGAGAAATATCTTTATTTACCGTATTTTGCTTTTTAGATTTGTTGGGTTTTGTTTGTTTGTTTTTGGCTCCCACATTCATTGTTGTGATATAACTGTCATCTCTGGCTCTTTATCTCCTGAGGCATTTTGTTGAATTTTCAGAAGATAATCCTGCCAACATGAAGAAAGTCCCTGTATCCCTCTCTCGATAACTCTCATCATGAGCTGCTTTGGTCCAAGGAGGACTCCAGTAAAAAATTTCATATATCAGTTCATATCCATCCATAGTGAGATGCTTACTCTCAGTTATATATCTCAGCTCTGCATGGTATATTGTTTTCTTTGTTGTAAGCACCCTTCTCTTGGATTTTGGGGGAGGGAAAAAACAAACAAAACTGCAGTTCTTGTTTTCACACTTACTTCCCCTACAATTACTCTGAATGGTGTTGATTTCAGCATAATTTTAGTCTCCCCATCATAAATGTTGGCTGAAGGCTGTTGATGAGATTTTATAGTTGTTACTAACTTAGATCTGCTTGTACTTTTCTAGATTCATTCTTTAGACTCTTTGGACTTTTTTTTTCACTAATATCTTCAACGTTGACTCCTGTTTACAACTCCCAAGGAAAATCAGTATTCTATTTTTTGTTTAAAAGTCTATATAGCAGCTTGAATTAGAAGAATAGAAGAGGGGGATTTCATGTTTTTGTTGAAAATTTTTAAAATAGTTGAAAAACTGTTTACTTAAAAATGTCTAAAAAAATCTTTTAAAAATTTCCATAATGAAAATGCATTATCAAACAGAAAAAAATGCAGGGTGCATGTTTTGAAATCATTATATCTTAAATAACTATTTGTTGTCTAGGGTCTCACAGAGAAATTGACAAAGAGAATTTTTTAAAGTTTCCTTTGTGCTCTGAATGGTATCTATAGCCCATCGGCATGCTTTTGTGGAGAACATAGATAAGGAACTGACAATACATTTCAACAAGGTTAATTTTGAATTGAGAGTTCCAAAGAAAGTGCATATTTAGGTTACGTAATTCTGTTTATTTCTGAGAAAACTCAAATTATGTCTTTCTTGTGAAAGTAATTAATTTCTGAATAAAAAGATAAAAGAAGTAATTAAAGTTTAAACAAGTCCTTAAATACCCCAAACAAACCATCTAAACATAGCTTTTGTTTAAGGAAATAAAGATATAATAATTGCTGATTTATTCCCTTGCCAAAATGATTATTATATCTGATACTGGTATTGATAGATTTAAGAACTAACAGCCTGTAGTTAGTTATTCAATAATGGTGTTTCTACACCTCAGCTGATTCTGTTTCTGAATATAACCTTAAATCTCATTTGTCTAATCAAATAAATCATGTTCTTTGATATGTAAAAAGTATAGAGATGTTCCTATAGAAGGCATTCTTTGTATAATTTAGAAAATCTAAAATATCCATGGGGGGCGGAATTCATATTTGCACTAGAAGGCTTGCTAATTGGAGACTATTTTTAATTGCTATTGGACAGGTTTCAGTCTTAGAAGCTCACCTGTTATGTTTTTTTTTTTTTTTCTTTGTCCTACTGAACAATTCTGGATAGAGAGTAAACATGAAATAACTCTCTTTGCTTGTGTCACTATATTTTCAGAAAATATTAGGGTTTCTGATAAACTCAGACTAAATTCTGTGATTCTCAAAAGTCAAAACAGGTGAGCATATGGACATATGAATTTATCTGCACACATATCCGTAGAGAAGTTCCTTTCCTTTCAAGAAAATTTTTAAAGTCTATTATAATGATAATAAATAAATAAATATATCTATATTCATAATAAATTATCTATGTCTGTATATGCTTCTTATTGTCTTGATTCCAGTGACACATTTCACATATGTGAGAAATCTTTAAGTACTAATTTTAATGTACGGTGATAATTTCCTTTGATTTCAATAGCTCATATAAATATAAATACTTTCTATGACTAGCTTCTAATTTCTATTTTGTAGTGAATGAAACAATCTGAGAAATGTAAAATGCCATAGCTTCTATATGATTTTTGGATGCAAATGTATATATTTAAGTGGTATATGTTGATATACAATACTTTAAAATAAAGAAAATAAATTAAAAAATAGAGAGATACAAAGTGAGACGGGGAGGAAAAGAAAAAAATGTTTCAGGTTTTCTAAAGCCATACAAGTGTGTGTTAATAATCTATCAAATTTTGATTACTGATTTATGTATACAGACATTAGCAGCAATACAGTTTTTATCTGAAATGATTAATAAAGGAGATTCCATATAAACTTCTTCCATTTTTCACTCTCATATCTCGTTATTATGGAAAAACAAAATAAAAGGTAATTTGCCCTGTATCTGTCTTTATGCATGAGTGTGTCTGTGTACATATAGTCATTGTGCAATAATAATTGTTTCACAATGTTATATATAAAACCAAAAATCATGAGAGTAGCATTTATTAAGAACACATGATGGCTTATTTTGGTCATCATGACTTTTTTGCTTTCTGCTAGTAATTAGATAAGTGCTGTCACATGGCGAGAAACATTAAACAAATGGTCTGGGGTAAGGTTACATACATTTGTGCAGTAACCTTCTGTCTAAGTGAATAGTTAATTGGACACCTATGTGAAACCCTATTGAAAAGTGGCAGTTCCATTAAGCCCTCAGTCAATAAAAACAACATGAGCCTAATTTGTTTTTATTACTACACAAAAGAAAATTATAGAAACATTTAAAATCTGCGGGAATTCATTGTAGGATATAAATATGCTTACTTGTCTCTCCTTTTTGTTTCTTGGCTGTAGTCTATGCTCTTCAGAGAGCCTTGTTAATATTCAGGATTGGTATTTTTGCAAGGTGAGAGTTAAAACAAAATATTTGGAAAGCTGAATTCCCAATCTAGTGACTGCTGGGAGCAAAGAAACTCTTCTTTCCATAATTTCAGTCATAAATCTTTCACCCCTTGAATATAGCTCTGAACACAGGACCCAGCAGAAAAGCCAGGGCAGAAGGAATTCAAGAACTCATTCTCCGATGCCCTTTCTCTCCTAATCCCTGCCCACTCCATTTCCATATTTGGAATCTTTGAAAAATGGAGCTAAATTGAAGGTTACTTAGAGTGTAGGAATAAAAATAGGATGCTGTTTTTTAATCCAATTTAGACATTCTATGAAGTGAAGTGAAGTCGCTCAGTCGTGTCCGACTCTTTGAGACCTCATGATCTGTAGCCTACTATGCTCCTCCGTCCATGGGATTTTCCAGGCAAGAGTACTGGAGTGGGGTGCCATTTCCTTCTCTAGCAATAGGCAAATAATTTTATCATTTTAAGAGAAGACATGTTATGCAGAAGACTGTAGCCTATGAGTCTGGACACAAGGATTCAAACTTGCCTCTGAAGAACTGGCTTTTTCATCTGAAAAATGGGGATGATATTAAATAATATCTACTTCATACAGTTTTCCTGAAGATTAAATGAATCCATTTATCTAAAGTGCTTAAAAGAGTACCTGGTCATTACGAGCTCTACTTAGTAGTTTGCTACTTATTATTACCCAAGTTGATTAGATAAACTCTCAGATTAGAAGTTAAATCCTTTATCAGTATACACAAATGTTTTTCCTGATATGAGCACTGTAGTCACGCTAAGATAAAGAACTGTAAAATTAGCTATTTAGATCAACAGTATGCCTTTCAATAGAAAGGTTTTAAAATTATTTTAACTTATCAAGCTACTCCAAATAAATAATGATTTTTTTTTGTTTAGAGATACTAATATATGAGTACTCTAAAATTCACATAATAAAAATAGAAAAATATCCAAGAATGCATAACAACCCTATCATGTCTTCTTGTAAATAAAGTTAACAAATACTGAGTATATATATGAAAACTGAATAGAAATTGTGGGGGATTAAAAATACCACACAGGGTCCTTGTCTTCAGAGACTTCACAAAAGGATGGAGGGAAAGACAAATAAGCAAAATAATGCAAATCTAGTTTAGAAAAGTGAAAAATGTTTTGCTAATGGTTTTTATGGGGCTTCCCTGGTGGATCAGCAGTAAAGAATCCACCTTTCTGTACAGGAGATGTGGGTTTGATCCCTGGGTTGGAAAGATCCCTTGGAGAAGGAAATGGCAACTCACTCCAGTCTTCTTGCTTGAAGAATCCCATGGATAGAGGAGCCTGGTGGACTGTAGTACATGGGGTCATAAAAGAGTTGGACAAGACTTAGCCATTAAACAGCAGAGGAAGGGGAAATGAATTCTGACTTACTATTGAGAGCAGAGATTTCACATTTATTGAATATTTGGCCCCCTGCCCGTTTAGACCATGATCCATGATTTGTGGTTGCTGCAATGCATGGCGCTTTTAAATATGAAAAACAGCTCAACGCTGTATGCTTGTAAGATTCAGTAAGTTAATCCATTTAGTAACCATGTGTAGGTTAACCATAATCTATAGCCATTCTACATAGCACAGAGCAAACTGAAAATGAATACAAAGCAAACATGACAGTTTAGATGTATAATATGTATTCTTTAGCACAGTTCAGACAAATAGCACACACATAAACACAAGCACACAAAGAAATTATTCTCCATTTTGTTTTAAAATCTTGTCTGCTGGTCAAAAACTATTGTAAATGAAAGAAAAAAGAAAGCCAGCAATAGCTAGTTAAATGAAAAGATGTCAAAGTCATTGCTAAGAAACCACTATAAAAATATACATAAATTAAAATGTTTATTGCTGCAGTTTTAGTTTTAATCCAACCATTAAGGGAACCTGTATCTAGTATCTGATAGACAATATGTGGCTTCCTCATCATGAAAACAGGAAGAGATTTATTTTTGGCTAGGGAAATAATTACCGATTGTTTTATGTACATCAGCAGCATTATGGTGATTTAAATGTCCTTGTCTTTCTGCTTTTCCACAAGATAAGAGCTATATTTAGCAAGTAGAAGTAAATGGGTGAGAAAATTCTTATAGGAACATAGTTACTTCAAAGTGCTAAAAAAGCAATTAAACACCTGCCTGATTGAGTGGGAAGCAAATGGGTCTCTCCCACTAGGATTACAAAGAGTGAGGAGATGCAAGAGAGACTTGAAATAAAAGTGATTATACAAAAGATTGGGAGACCCAAAAAGGGAAATTCTGAAGTCCCAGGAAGTGGCATGGGGAAGAAGAATGCTGTAAGTACTATAAGAGTAAGAAGGCAGTGTTCAACACAGGGAAACTAGCAGAGTATGAATACCCAGGGTGTAAGCAAGTGAATAGAGAACTTGGAATGTCAGAGTTAATTTGAATGACACTAAAGGGGAGAAGATATCAATGTAATTTTTTCCTCTCTGAGCTGAGTCTGTTTTTGTCCTCAATTTTATACTTGATGATAGGTAAAGCTTGAAAAAAATGTTTGCTTGCCAGAAAAATAAAAGCATATCCAGAAAACACAGCATAGGTTTCCAAAATTGCTGGCATTGAGCCACGTTTTTGATCGGTTTAAAGTTAGAAAGAAGATAGACAAATAAGATAATTTTTTTGTAGTCAGATATAATTTCATAAGCGGCTCCAGAGTAAATTGTGGGCTTCCCAGGTGGTACAGTGGTCAATCGGCCTGCCAGTGCAGGAGACCCAAGAGATACCAGTTCAAGCCCTGGGTTAGGAAGATCCCCTGGAGTAGGAAATGGCAACCCATTCCAGTACTCTTGCCTGAAAAATTGCATGGACAGAGGCACCTGGCAGGCTATAGTCCATGACATCACAAAGAGTCAGACATGACTGAGTGCATACACACACATACACACATACACACACATACACTTTCACTGAAGCCTGAGCAGAAAAACTATGTTCTCTATTACTTTGAACAGTGTACAAAGATAGTAATTCAAAGGAATTTGATAAAGTCATAAACCATTGTTTTTTGGCTCAAATCTATCATCTATATTTTACTGTGAGAGAGTTGGAGTAGCGCTTCTGCAAACTAGATTTCTGCTTTGCTACTTGTCTACCTGCCTATGAGAGACCAAAAGCAGGAAGAAGAGGGAAACTTTACTCTTTTCACCGACAGGGCTTCCCAGGTGGTACTAGTGGTAAAGAACGTGCTTGACAGTACAGGTAGACATAAGAGATGGTGGGTTTGATCCCTGGGGTGGAAGACCCCCTGGAGGAGGGCATGGCAATCCACTCCAGTATTCTTGCCTGGAGAATCCCATGGACAGGGGCTCTTGGCGGGCTACAGTCCATAGGGTCGCAAAGAGTTCGACAAGAGTGTAGACTGAAGTGATTTTTTTTTTTTGAAATTTTTGTTTTGAAAATTTCAGAGTCAAGACTCTGATACAAGAAAAAGTAAAAACTACCAAGGAAAAGGTCAGTGCCATATTTTCAGACAATAAAGGTTTTAGATCTGTAGTATTAAAAAAGAAAACATTTATTTTTTTCATATTCCCTTTCTGCACTTAATCAATGGAATGGCATTTCTACATGAAGGAAAGCCAGATTTCCAAAAGCCTGTTAAAGGCTTTCAAGATTCATATATTTTAGTTATTACACTTCTAAGCTGCAAGCTCATTTCTCAAATAAAAAGACTCAATAGATGTCAGTGTTGAGGGGATTTAAAATTCATCCCCAAATTTATTACTTTCACTTCAAGGATGAAAGATGATTTCTAAGGCCGAAGTGACAGAAAAAAAAAAAAAAAAAACTTGTTTAGGGAAGAATCAAATCAGATTGAAAAGAAAGTGTACATTCTTCATTACACTGACCTCCACAGAATAAATACAGGATATTTATATATCACTAGGATTTTTCTTATTTGTGTTCAATTGTCCTATTTGAATATTGCACATAATTTTTCTGGTTCTAATTGCACTTGTATTTTCATACTATCCTTCATTAAGTCTATTAAATACCATTATTATCTTGTTAAAGTAAAATTTATGATAACTAAAATGTCCAACTAAGTATTCATTTTTCCTAAAGAATACAAAGCTATCATATATCCATCTTTTTTGTTTTTTAATGCAATTTTTCTGAATCATTTCAAGAGTACAATGGTTAGAGAATGTAATCAAGGTCATTTATTCTTAAGACAATCATAATTTTGGAACTGGAATGACTGCTTTCATTTGAGGAAAACAATATCACCATTATCTATAGCATTATTAGGAGCTTCTTGATAGCTCGGTAAAAAATCTGCCAGCAATACAGGAGACCCCAGCTCGATTCCTGGTTGGGGAAGATCCCCTGGAGAAGTGATAGGCTACCCACTCCAGTATTCTTGGGCTTCCCTTGCGGCTCAGCTTGTAAAGAATCCACCTAAAAAAAGCGGGAGAACTGGGTTTGATCCCTGGGTTGAGAGGATCCCCTGGAGAAAGGTAAAGGCTACCCACTCCTGTATTCTGGCCTGGAGAATTCCATGGACTATAGCCCATGGGGTCGCAAAGAGTCAGACATGACTAAGCAATTTTCACTTTCTTTCTTAATTATTATTAATAGTCATAAGCTTACTTCAAATGAATCTAGATTCCTAACTATGTAACTGTTTCTCAAATATTCCTTTTAGAAACATTTTTTTTTGGAGTTATAGGCAGGAAAATATTTTGACACAAATGCCATCATTTTACTCACAGAGCATCTAAAGCTTCTATGATACATGTCCATGTGAACTTTAATTTATTCTCCTTGGCAGCTGAGAGTGGAAATAATTTTAATATATATTACAAAGTTATTCCTCAGAGCTCATAAGACAAAGGACAGAAGATTTTTTCTACCAGTTCTTTCATTTATAACTTTCAATTTTCTGCATTTCTATTATGATTATGATGATCAATTCTTCCATAAAGAATAAAATGATTATTAAACCTTCAAAATGAAATCTGAAAAATTAACAATGCCTCTTAAAAACTCTTAACTTCACATTATTTGTTTTTCCCAATTCTTCTTGTATACATTTCATTGCAGCCTACTCCTGAAACACACTTTCAATAAAATGTATTTTTTTTCTACCATGAACTAAATCTTAAAAGTGTGCACTTAAAAGGAGACAAATTAAATACAGCAGAATGTTAATGGCGACTCTTCTTTCTTGTTGATATTTTTGACCTCTTCTGATTCTTTTGTTTTCTAAATTCTCTATAATAAATATGTATTACTGTTATTATCATGAAATTCAATTATTAAAATGAATCTATCTCATCACTATAATGCTCAACTTGAATAATTGAATAAACTTGAAAATTTCTCTGTTCCCTACTATTTTAAGCATTCTTTTCCTTAAATAAGTTATATTCAACTCATCTCTTTTACTTCATGTCCTCTGATACAAGCACCAAGAGTGAGTTAAATTTGTCAGTTTTTTATTAGGGAGATATCTATGCAAAATGAAATAGGATAGAGTCAGTAGAAGCTGGATAGCTCTGGGTCCTCAAAGCAGATCCAATCCCAAGTGAAGAGAGTGGGAGAGATGGTTGGGTGCAAGCATCCTAGACTGCTGAGCACTCTAAAGAGAAGCCAGGAAAGTCCTTAGGGATTATTTGGACTCTGTCTTCCTTTTTCTTCCCAGGTGAAATGTACATTAACGTCCCTTCCACACTGTCATTGGGGGCTTGCCTGGTGGCTCAGTGGTAAAGAATTCACCTGCAGTGCAGGAGACGGAGACCCAGATTCAATCCCTGGGTCAGGAAGATCCCCTGGAAAAGGAAATGGCAACCCACTCCAGTATTCTTTCTTGGAAAATCCCATTGATAGAGGAGCCTGGCGGGCTACAGTCCTTGGGGTCGCAAAGAGTCGGGCACAAGCGAGCAACTAGACAGCAGCAACGCTGTCATTGGTGCATACAGCCTGTGGGAGATTTGTGTTCTGCAAAAAACAGGGAAAGATGTAAACATACAGCAACTTGGTTAACTTTGCATTCTGTAGTAAGAGGTCTGCAAGTGGCATTATCATGGTCACCACACAGCTAACATAGTTTCTTTCCCTAAATCTAAGGTCAATTTCCCCCTTCTTGCATCACAGCCTTGTAGTAGTGAAGGAGCTTGCATAACTCAATAATGCTATGAGCCATGCCACACAGTGTTACAGTGAAGATTTCTGACAAAACACGGTCCACTAGAGGAGGGAATGTCAAACCACTCCAGTATTCTTGCCTTAAGAACTGTATGAACAGTTTGAAAAGGCAAAAAATAAGACACCAGAAGATAAGCCCCACTCCCTGCTCCCCCCACCTCTGCCAGGTTGGAAGATGTCCAGTATTCTACTGGGGAAGAAGGGAGGATGATTACAAATAGCTCTGGAAAGAATGAAGTGGACACAATGCTTAGCTGTGGATGTGTCTGGTCGTATAAAGTTAGATGCTGTAAAAAACAATATTGCATAAAAACCTGGAATATTAGGTCCATTGAACGTGATCAAGCAGGAGATGGAAAGAGTGAACATCAACATCCTAGGAATCAGTGAATTAAAATGGACTGGAATGGGAGAATCTAATTCAGATGACAATTATACTATGGTGGGCAAGACTCCCTTATAAGAAATGGAGTGGCCCTCATAGTCAACAAGAATCTAAAATGCAGCACTTGGTTGCAAACTCAAAAATGGCAGAATGATGTTAGCTCATTTCCAAGGCAAATGATTCAGCATTGCAATAGTGCAAGTGTATGCCCCAACACTTGATGCCAAAGAAGCTGAAATTAACTAGTTCTGTGAAGGCCTACCATATCTTCTTGAACTAACACCAAAAAAAAAAGGTTGTCTTTTCCATCATAGGGGATTGAAATGCAAAAGTAGGAAGTCAAGAGAGAGATACCCAGAAAACAGACAAATTTGGTCTTTGAGTACAAAATGAAGCTGGGCAAAGGCTGACATAGTTCTGTCAGTAGAACACTGGTCATAGGAAACACCTGTTTCAACAACACAAGCGACAGTTCTGCACGTGGACGTCACCAGATGGTCAATACAGAAATCAGATTGATTATCTTCTTCACAGCCAAAGATGGAAAAGTTCTACACAGTCAGCAAGAATTAGACGTAAAGCTGACTGTGGCTCAGATCATGAGCTCCTTAATGCAAAATTCAGAGTTAAATTGAAGAAAGTAGGGAAAACCACTAGAAAAACCTGTATGCTGGTCAAGAAGCACCAGTTAGAACTGGACATGGAATACCTGACTGATTCCAAATTGGGAAAGGTGTATAACAAGGCTGTATATTGTCACCCTGCTTATTTAACTTATATAAAGAGCACATCATGCAAAATGGCAAGGCTGGATGAACCACAGACTGGAATTAAGATTGCTGGAGAAATATAAACAACCTCAGATATGCAGATGATACCACTTTAAGGATACAAAGTGAAGAGGAAATAAAGAACCTCTTGATGAGGGTAAAAGATGAGAGTGAAAAAGCTGGCTTGAAGCTCAAAATTCAAAAAACTAAGATCATTTCTTCCAGTCCCATTACTTCGTGACAAATAGATGGGGAAAAAGCAGAAACGGTAACAGATTTTATTTTCTTGTGGTCCAAAATCACTGTGGACAATAACTGCAGCTTTGAAATTAAAGCACACTTGCTCCTTGGAAAGCTATCGTTTTTCTAGTAGTCCTGTACGGACACGAGAGCTGGATCATAAAGAAGGCTGAGTGCCGAAAAATTGATGCTTTTGAATTATGGTGCTGAAGAAGACTCTTGAGAGTCCCTTGGACTGCAAGAAAATCAAACCAGTCAATCCTGAAGGAAATCAACTCTGAATATTCATTAGAAGGACTGATGCTGAAGCTGAAATTCCAATAATTTGGCCACTTGATGCAAAGAGCCAACTCATTGGAAAAGACCCTGAAGCTGGGAAAGATTGAAGACAAATAGAGAAGGGGGCAGCAGAGAATGATATGGTTGGATGGCATCATCAACTCAATGGGCATGAATTTGAGCACACTTGGGGAGATAGTGAAGGACAGATGAGCCTGGCATGTTGCAGTCACAGGGTCACAGTCAGACTTGACTTAGGGACTGAACAACAACGACAAGGTCAATTTTATTCATTCAAATTTGGTTGAGTCCTGCTAATTTAAATGATTTAAGTTCTCTGTCTTATTCAAATTCAACCTGTCACTGTAGGCCAGTTTCAAGATCTTAGAAGGCTTGCATTTACATCTTATGTTAGAGTTTATACTGCAAAACATATAGTGCAACACAGTATTAAATATTGTTTTATGCTATTATAAACAATAATTTATTTGTTAATAAAATTGTTACTTTTACACTGTTTTCTAGTCTATTACTCCACTGATCCAGTGCAAAGTCACCTCAGTCGTCTCTGACTCTTTGAGAGCCTATGGACTGTAGCCTGCCAGGCTCCCCTGTCTATGGGATTCTCCAGGCAAGAATACAGGAGTGGGTTGCCATGCCCTTTTCCAGAGGATCTTCTTGACCCAGGGATTGAATGCATGTCTCTTATGTCTACCTGTATTGGCAAGCAGGTTCTTTACCATTAGTACCACCTGGAAAGCTGCATGTTTATTACTATTTTACCTCAAAACAAAAACCCTAAGAAATGTAAGCCAAAAAGGAAACAGCTTGAGGTGACCCTATGAAGGAAGTTTGAGTTCAGATAGGTTATTTCACAAAGTTCCCCAGTTACATATCATCATAATTATGTATGGTTTATTATTATAAAGCTCCACTCAAGAGCAGTTGTATTGACTCTTACTAATTGGTGAAGGAAAGTTAATGTTCCTTACAGAATGAAAAGGCAAGAACTAGCCATAAAGCTGGGATAGTATCTGAAAATCTTTCCAATCATTATTTTTGTGATCTTTCAGAAGGAAAAACCAATATCAACAAAGAGTCATCCTTGCTGAAACTGACCTTTCGCTGCAGACACTTTACTTTTTCAAGTTCCAAACTTAAGTTAGGTTCATAGTTATAATTTCTATTTTATATATTTCCACTGTTTCTTGTAAGATATTTTTATTCTATTCTGTAATACCATATAAGAAAATCTAGAATGATGACTGCAGTATACTATGTACTGAAAAGTATTTTGTAAACCAATAAATCAATGGAATGAATATGTGGAATAAGACAGTTTCTATAGTTTTACATGATGTTTGATAGGTTGATTTATAGGTAGACTATTACTGCACATTCAATTCTTTTGATTGAATAGATTTACAAATATACTTTTAAATAAAAAGATATTGAAGGATTAGGTTGAATAATTATTTTTAAATCCTATTTGTAATTGATTTGTGGTCAGAATTGTAGCTGACATACATGGTGTTTCTTTTTTGCAAATTATATCTTCTTTGACTCCTTGGAAGGAATGTTATGACCAATCTAGATAGCATATTGAAGCACAGAGACATTACTTTGCCAAGAAAGGTCCGTCTAGTCAAGGCTATGGTGTTTCCAGTAATCATGTACAGATGTGAGAGTTGGACTGTGATGAAAGCTGAGCACCAAAGAATTGATGTTTTTGAACTGTTGCATTGGAGAAGACTCTTGAGAGTCCCTTGGACTGCAAGGAGATCCAACCAGTCCATCCTAAAGATCAGTCCTGAGTGTTCTTTGGATGGACTGATGCTAAAGCTGAAACTCCAGTACTCTGTCCACCTCATGTGAAGAGTTGACTCATTGGAAAAGACTCTGATGCTGGGAGGGATTAGGGGCAGGAGGAGAAGGGGACAACAGAGGATGAGATGGCTGAATGGAATCACCGACTAGATGGACATGAGTTTGAGTGAACTCTGGGTGTTGGTGATGGACAGGGAGGCCTGGCATGCTGCAATTCATGGGGCTGCAAAGAGTTGGACACGACTGAGCAACTAAAGTGAACTGAACTGACTTTAAATGATATTTTCCTTTAATGTTACTCACATAAATACACATCAGTTCAATTCAGTTCAATCACTAAGTCATGTCCGACTCTTTGCAACCAAAATCCCTCCCAGCATCAGAGTCTTTTCCAATGAGTCAACTCTTCGCATGAGGTGGCCAAAGTACTGGAGTTTCAGCTTTAGCATCAGTCCTTCCAAAGAACACCCAGGACTGATCTCCTTTAGAATGGACTTGTTGGATCTCCTTGCAGTCCAAGGGACTCTCAAGAGTCTTTTCCAACACCACAGTTAAAAAGCATCAATTCTTTGGCGCTCAGCTTTCTTCACAGTCCAACTCTCACATCCAGACATGACTACTGGAAAAACCATAGCCTTGACTAGACAGACCTTTGTTGGCAAAGTAATGTCTCTGCTTTTGAATATGCTATCTAGGTTGGTCATAACTTTCCTTCCAAGGAGTAAGCGTCTTTTAATTTCATTGCTGCAGTCACCATCTGCAGTGATTTTGGAGCCCCCCAAAATAAAGTCTGACACTGTTTCCACTGTTTCCTCATCTATTTCCCATGAAGTGATGGGACCAGATGCCATGATCTTCATTTTCTGAATGTTGAGCTTTAAGCCAACTTTTTCACTCTCCACTCTCAATTTCATCAAGAGGCACTTTAGTTCCTCTTCACTTTCTGCCATAAGGGTGGTGTCATCTGCATATCTGAGGTTATTGATATTTCTCCCAGCAATCTTGATTCCAGCTTGTGCTTTTTCCAGCCCAGCATTTCTCATGATGTACTCTGCATAGAAGTTAAATAAGCAGGGTGACAATATACAGCCTTGACGTACTCCTTTTCCTATTTGGAACCAGTCTGTTGTTCTATGTCCAGTTCTAACTCTTGCTTCCTGACCTGCATATAGGTTTCTTAAGAGGCAGGTCAGGTGGTCGGATATTCCCATCTCTTTCAGAATTTTCCACAGTTTATTGGAATCCACACAGTCAAAGGCTTTGGCATAGGCAATAAAGCAGCAGATACCACATAGATTGTTATTTTAATGTTTTCTGATCTGTAAAATTTCCATTTCAGAAACTATTCTGGTGTTAAGTTTTGTAGACATTTTTCACATTAAATTAATCTTGAAAGTAAATAGCATCAGTGTTACCCACAACACACTTCATATTATTCTGAAATACAGAATTTCATCTTATTAGAATGTACATTTCCAAGTATGTTTTATTTTTATTATTACTGTTTTCAAAATGGATATGTCTGTGTCTTTACATGTCTCTTGTCTTAGAGAAATGACAACTTAGTGAAATGTACAATTCTAGAATCAAAATTTCCCTTTTAATATTTCTTAGATAATTCTTCATTTTAGACTTTAAGATAACAGACTTAAGGCCAGCTTGATTTTTATTCTTTCCTTTTATCTCTTGTGATTATAACTTGTTTCTTAATATTAGAATGCCAAATTTTACCTTTGGTAGATAAAATGGATGTCTCTCATTAGCTTTGCCTAAAATGTGATACTTGAAAAGAAAAAAAAATTTGACCTATCTGCAGGGAAATTTGCCTTCCTTTTGGAATAAAAGGTAATAAGTTTCTATAATATTACAACAATATCTGAAAGTATAAAACATACTTATATATCTCTTCTAAAGCCTTGACTATTTTATTTAATATTTCTTTGTTTTTTTTATGACTATACAGTTTTATTTTCCTTCTCAACAATAGAAAAATGTTTTCTTTTAAAATACCAATTATCCTCTATTGATATCTGTTATTTTTTATTTCATTGTTTTCAGTGTAATATACTTTTCCTTTACTTTTTGAGTGATATTTTATTTGATTTTCTAAACTGTGAATGCATGCTAAGTCACTTCAGCCATGTACAACTCTTTGTGACCCCATGGACTATAACCTGAAAGGCTCTTCTGTCCATGGGACTCTCCAGGTAAGAATACTGTAGTTGCCATTCCCTTCTCCAGGGGAACTTCCCCACCCAGGGTTAAACCCGAGTCTCCCACATTGAAGGCAGGTTCTTTACCATCTGAGCCCCCAGGGAAGCCCAATCTACCAATTTCAACTTTATTGTCTATGAGGATGCTTTTAACTATCTAATATTTTAGTGTTTTTACTGCTTAACTATTTTTCTCACTCTTAACTGCTTTTCTCACTCTTTCCCTTTCGATTGTGGGCTCTTCTTTCTGTTCCAGGTTTGTTTGTTTGTTTGTTTGTTTTTTTTTGGTTGTTGTTGTGAATTCATCATGTATGTCTCTCAGTCATGTCCAACTCTTTGATACCCCATGGAAAGTAGCCCAGCAGGATCCTCTCCATTGAATTCTCCAGACAAGAATACTAGAGAGGGTTGCCATTTCCTTCTCCAGAGGATCTTTTTGGACCAGGCATCAGACCTGGGTCTCCTTCATTGCAGGCAGATTCTTTACCAACTGAGCCACCATGAACTTGAAAGTGAAGGTTGCTCGGTCGAGCCACTATTAGACAGTATTAATTGTAATGTTAGTTACGTTTGTTGTGTTTGCTTTGTTTTCCCCTATTTACTCATTCTTGAAAAAGGAACAAGTTTTATGTGAACTTCAGATTTTCCAAACAAATATTAGTTTACATTGATTCTAATTATTGGTCTTCAAGTTTGCTGATATATCTCTTTCCATTATCAACAAAAGAAAATTCAGAATATTATAGTGAGTAGGCTACAGACCATTTTAGATCTAATAGCATTAAATCTGTTCATCTGTAGTGTTCTTTGTTTTGGTTTTCCTATAGCTTCAAGTCTAGTTACTTATCTTTCTAATTTAAGGGTATGTGGAAACTGGAATCAATATCAGATATTTCACCATGCTTTCAGTCTGTTTTTTTATGGCCAGTTATTTCTGAAAATTTCCCTCTTTGAATGGAGGGAGAAAGAGTGAGTGGATACTTACCTTTCACCACACGTGTGTAGGTGAAAAGCAGGAATGAATGCCCAGGATTTAGCTATTAAAGACTGAAAGTCTTTCAGCTAAAGGAATAAGCAAGGTAGAATGGACTGAATGGCTTTTGTTTCTTTCTGGATAACAGGTCTATCTTGTTTCACATGAAAATCCATGAGTAGGTCACAGTTTGTATCACAAAATTTAACCTCATGGAATTTAAAGCCACCCGGACAACCACACTTCATTCTGATGATGGGCTCTGACAGTCTTTGTTTGGGAAAATAATGTGGGAACCCAGTTCTCTTTTTGTTTTTAAAGGCATTTTGGTTAAAATTTAAGAGATGTTGCTTCAGGCTGTCTGCTAGATATCAATTTAAACTGAGCTCTGAATATTGCTTTTAAAATCTGAAGCCTAATAAAAAATAGAAGTTCCACTTTCAATATTGAGAATAACTATTTTAAATGTTAATACAAAAACATTTAGTAGAATTTTCCTCACAGATCACAGGAGTGTAATATAGTGAATCTATTGTACTATTTGATCTAGATATCTGTTTTACTTAGATCAGCTTTTCAGAGGTAATGAATAAGCTTATCATTGTGTCTCATCTTCCCCATAATCTTTTATGGGACTGAATAAGAGGCTTGAGAGAAATATGCTATGGTTGAAGGAATAAATTGACTTTTTCTTGCAATAATGTTATTAATTAATTCTACATGAAATCATCTTTTGGCTTGCTTTTTAGAATATTTAAATAATAGTATTATAAATAGCACATGTGGTAGTTTTCCTTTTGTTCAACAAAATTTCTAAATAGTATTATATTTATTTGATTAAGACCCATTTTTAAATGTTGTTACACTTAGAACTACCAGCAGCAAATGAAACTGACTTTCTGCTAACCAGAAGGCGCTCTCTCCCCTTTTGTAAAATGATGCCAATTATAAACTGCTGGTCTAAGACCTTGCAAAAGCAACCTTTTGTAAATACTTTAAGATAGTTAAATGATTATATGATTTAACAAATATTTTTCAGGTTTTTAGAAAAAAAGAACCAAGTCAAACAATAAAATACAGTTCTTGGGAAATAAAGAGCCACAACAATGATTTATTTTTATCTAACCAATAAATTTTTACTGTACTCTATTTTGCAAATGTTCAGAAAATTAAATACAGCATAGTGTTACTTGTCCACATGAAAAGAAGATGAATGCAATAAAAAGCACCTGACTAATTATTAAGTAGAATATTTAATATAGCTCTGAATCTAGAGAATACACCTGTATTAAAATATTTAATCTAAGTCTTTAGATGAAATGATTATAGCAAACCTTATGAATGCACAAAATGCAGAATAGTGACTTTTATTCAAACACCTGGTTAACAGAAATGGCACTGTACAAAATGAATAGGACTGAAACAGTGATAGTCTTCATTTTTGTCCTTTTTGTTCCTTTAAAACTGTTTGGTAACCAGGCTGGAGAAGGAGTATTTCTCAAGCGAAGAATGAAAGAGATGACATATTTAGTGTTGCTATTTTAATTGCCTTGTCCAATTAACTAACTCCTTTTCCACTCACATCTTGCAACCAAGATGATTACGTCCCATTCATTGTTGTTGACTGCCCTATTACCACTTACCCACTGTTTTTGTCTATGAAGCCATAGGCTCCCTTCTTTACTGAAATTTTGTTTTTATAAAAACAGGAGATTTTGGAATGCCCACAAAGGAATGATGTTGACCACCAGAGGTTGTAAGAAGCAAAGAACTGATTCTCCCCTTGAGCCTCTGGTGGAAGAGTATCTTGGCCATTCCCTTGATTTTAGCTCAGTGATACTGATTTGCACTAATGTCAGCCATGTCCCTAAAAGTAATTATTCCATATATGTTAAAGTAGGGCTTAATGTAGAAAAGTGATGTATGACCAATGAAACGTCTAGCTGTTGTTCATAAATGATAAAGGAATCATTAAAAAATTCCCATTTATCTTAAAAATACAATATTAACAAGATTATATTTTAGTATATGTACTGCCGAAGTGAGCACTCAAGATTGTATATATGTATTTTTTAAATTCAAATTTATTTATTTTAATTGGAGGCTAATTACTTTACAATATTATATTGGTTTTGCCATACATCAACATAAATCTGCCACAGGTGTACATGTGTTCCCCATCCTGAACCCCTCTCCCACCTCCCTCCTTGTACCATCCCTCTGGGTCATCCCAATGCACCAGCCCCAAGCATCCTGTATCCTGCATCGAACCTGGACTGGTGATTCTTGTCTTATATGATATTATACATGTTTCAATGCCATTCTCTCAAATCATCCTACCCTCTCCCTCTCCCACAGAGTCCAAAAGACTGTTCTATACATCTGTGTCTCTTTTGCTGTCTCGCATACAGGGTTATTGTTATCATCTTTCTAAATTCCATATAGATGTGTTAGTATACTGTATTGGTGTTTTTCTTTCTGGCTTGCTTCACTCTGTATAATAGGCTCCAGTTTCATCCACCTCATTAGAATTGATTCAAATGTATTCTTTTTAATGGCTGAGTAATGCTCCATTGTGTATATGTACCACAGCTTTCTTATCCATTTGTCTGCTGATGGACATCTAGGTTGCTTCCATGTCCTGGCTATTATAAACAGTGCTGTGATGAACATTGGGTAACACGTGTCTCTTTAAATTCTGGTTTCCTCAGTGTATATGCCCAGCAGTGGGATTGCTGGGTCATAAGGCAGTTCTATTTCCAGTTTTTTAAGGAATCTCCACACTGTTCTCCATAGTGGCTGTACTAGCTTGCATTCCCACCAACAGTGTAAGAGGATTCCCTTTTCTCCACACCCTCTCCAGCATTTATTGCTTGTAGACTTTTGGATAGCAGCCATTCTGACTGGCGTGAAATGGTACCTCACTGTGGTTTTGATTTGCATTTCTCTGATAATGAGTGATGTTGAGCATCTTTTCATGTGTTTGTTAGCCATCTGTATGTCTTCTTTGGAGAATATCTATTTAGTTCTTTGGCCCATTTTTTGATTGGGTCATTTATTTTTCTGGAATTGAGCTGCAGGAGTTGCTTTTCTATTTTTGACATTAGTTGTTTGTCAGTTGCTTCACTTGCTATTATTTTCTCCCATTCTGAAAGCTATCTTTTCACCTTGCTTATAGTTTCCTTTGTTGTGCAGAAGCTTTTAATTTTAATTAGTTCCCATTTTTTTTATTTTTGCTTTTATTTCCAGTATTCTGGGAGGTGGGTCATAGAAGATCTTGCCGTGATTTATGTTGGAGAGTGTTCCGCCTGTGTTCTCCTTTAGGAGTTTTATAGTTTCTGGTCTTACATTTAGATCTTTATATTTCAGTAAAGTAAATCTAATTTTTAAAAATTATTATTTAAGATGTGCTTCTAAAATCCAGTTTGATTTTGTAATTCATTGCAATATAAACACAGTGAGGACAAGCCCTTGCTGTTTGATTTACTATTGTGTCTTCATCAACACTCAACAAAGCTTATCACATAGAAACAAATTTGTAAACACTTGTTAAATAAATAAATAAATGTATGTATTTATAACACTTTAAAATACTTTAAAAAAGTTCTCTTTGTATTCTAATTGAGAAAACTCCCTCAGCTTTTCTTTTAGATTTTATAACTTAAATAAAATTACTTATTTATGTGTATACTTATACAGCATATTTTAATTTTATGCTAATTTTTAAAACATCAATTCATGAACTGTCACCACCAATTTTAGTCCAGGAGTGCTTATGTAAATTGCTTTTAAAACAAACTAGGCTATTTAAGTTTGAGTGATATCCATGGTTTTAATATGTATTAACTTATTTGTTAACTCATCACTTTTAATATATGCATACTTCATAGTTAACTGTAAATGAAGAGGGTTATATTTTTGCTTCTTAGCCTTAAAATTTGTTAATATACAATAAATTAGGTTATGTCAAGAAAAAAACTCAATTATTGTGTTTCACGTTTTTAAAAATCATTTGAAATTTGAATGGTATGAATGTAAAAAAGTACTGATGCATTTAAATATTTTTTCTAAATTGTTACATCAAAAAATCAATGAAACACCACTTAAATCACATATTTTTACTTTAATAAACTTGTTTCTCTCTCATTAATGTCCTCTTCAGTAATGTGAATTTTAATTTTCATGATTTATCACACCTTAACATTTATTTGCATAATTAATTAATGTTCTGCTGGGATAATCATCCTGATTTCTGAAAAATGTGCTGAATTTATCATGTTATATGGACATAAAAAGGATGAGAAAGTCAGTGTATTAGTTTCATCTGACTGCTGCAGCAAGTTTTGGTATATTAAATGGATGAATTATTAGTAACATATCTTCAGAGAAGTAAAACTATTATTTTAGAGTAACAGAAAATCTGAATCAATGCATTAAATTAAGAACAGATCATTACTTAAGAAGTTAATTGTATATTTATTTTCTAATTCAAAATTGAAAAAGGTAAAAGAACTATGTAAATATCATCAAGCATAAAGAATTTATGAATAAACAACTAATTATGCAGAAGTTCTGTACATTGAAACTACAAAATATTACTGAGAGAAGCTAAAGATGACCTAAATAATGAAGAAATATATTGTGTTAATGGGTTGGAATATTCAATGTTTTTGACTTTTCCACAGATTCATCTATAGATCCAATTAAAATTCCAATATTCTTTTTGTGTATTGTCAAACTGCTCATAAATGTATGTGGCAATTCAGTGGGCTTAGCATAGACAAAAATTTTGAAAAATAACACTAAAGTTATATAACTTAGACTACTTGATTTCAAGACTTATTAGAGAACTCCATTAATCAGAATACCTTGGCAGTGGCATATGGAGAGAAACACAGATCAACTGGAGAGAATTGAAAATCTAGAAATGACCCAAATAGACATGGTCAATTGATTTGGGAAAAGCATGCCAAGTTTGTTCAATAGGAAAAAAAATAATATTTTCAACAAATCATGCTAGAGCAATGGGTTTATCATATATAAATATATGAATCACAAACCTAACCTCATATATACTCAAAAGTCACTCAAAATATATCATAAGCCTAAATGTAGCACAAAAATATAAAACATTCATTCACACAAAGACTTGAATTTTAAAATTCTAGATTTTTATGCAAAATGGTAAAAAAGAAAAAGTAGAAACAACCAAAATAATTATCAACAGTTGAATGGATTAAAAGAAAATCTGTGGTATTTGTGTAAAATTGAATGATATCCAGCATTAAAAAAAAGAAAAAAACTATTGATGCACACAACAACATTAGTGAATCTCAAAAATATTCAGTGAATTAAGTCATAACCCTAAGACTATATTGTTTACACATTCTTTATATGTATGTATACCAGTTCAGTTCAGTTCAGTTCAGTCGCTCAGTCGTGTCTGACTCTGCGACCCCATGAATTGCAGCACGCCAGGCCTCCCTGTCCATCACCATCTCTCGGAGTTCACTCAGACTCACGTACATCGTGATGCCATCCAGCCATCTCATCCTGGGTCGTCCCCTTCTCCTCCTGCCCCCAATCCCTCCCAGCATCAGAGGCTTTTCCAATGAGTCAACACTTCTTGTGAGGTGTCCAAAGTACTGGAGTTTCAGCTTTAGCATCATTCCTTCCAAAGAAATCCCAGGGTTGATCTCCTTCAGAATGGACTAGTTGGATATCCTTGCAGTCCAAGGGACCCTCAAGAGTCTTCTCCAACACTACAGTTCAAAAGCATCAATTCTTCGGCGCTCAGCCTCCTTCACAGTCCAACTCTCACATCCAGACATGACCACAGGAAAAACCATAGCCTTGACTAGGCGGACCTTAGTCAGAAAAGTAATGTCTCTGCTTTTGATATACTATCTAGGTTGGTCATAACTTTTCTTCCAAGGAGCAAGCGTCTTTTAATTTCATGGCTGCAGTCACCATCTGCAGTGATTTTGGAGCCCCCCAAAATAAAGTCTGACACTGTTTCTACTATTTCCCCATCTATTTCCCATGAAGTGATGGGACCAGATGCCATGATCTTCGGTTTCTGAATGTTGAGCTTTAAGCCAACTTTTTCACTCTCCTCTTTCACTTTCATCAAGAGGCTTTTTAGTTCCTCTTCACTTTCTGCCATAATGGTGGTGTCATCTGCATATCTGAGGTTATTGATATTTCTCCTGGCAATCTTGATTCCAGCTTGTGCTTCTTCCAGTCCAGCATTTCTCATGATATACTCTGCATATAAGTTAAATAAGCAGGGTGACAATATACAGCCTTGACGTACTCCTTTTCCTATTTGAAACCAGTCTGTTGGTCCATGTCCAGTTCTAACTGTTGCTTCCTGACCTGCATACAGATTTCTGAAGAGGCAGGTCAGGTGGTCTGGTATTCCCATCTCTTTCAGAATTTTCCACACTTTATTGTAATCCATACAGTCAAAGGCTTTGGCATAGTCAATAAAGCAGAATCGATGTTTTTCTCGAACTCTTGCTTTTTCCATGATCCAGCAGATGTTGGCAATTTGATCTCTGTTTCCTCTGCCTTTTCTAAAACCAGCTTGAACATCAGGGAGTTCATGGTTCATGTATTGCTGAAGTCTGGCTTGGAGAATTTTGAGCATTACTTTACTAGCATGTGAGATGAGTGCAATTGTGCAGTAGTTTGAGCATCCTTTGGCATTGCCTTTCTTTGGAATAGGAATGAAAACTGACCTTTTCCAGTCCTGTGGCCACTGCTGAGTTTTCCAAACTTGCTGGCATATTGAGTGCAGCACTTTCACAGCATCATCTTTCAGAATTTGAAATAGCTCAACTGGAATTCCATCACCTCCACTAGCTTTGTTCATAGTGATGCTTTCTAAGGCCCACTTGACTTCACATTCCAAGATGTCTGACTCTAGATTAGTGATCACATCATCATGATTATCTGGGTCGTGAAGGTCTTTTTTGTACAGTTCTTCCATGTATTCTTGCCACCTCTTCTTAATATCTTCTGCTTTTGTTAGGTCCAGACCATTTCTGTCCTTTATTGAGCCCATCTTTGCATGAAATGTTCCCTTGGTATCTCTAATTTTCTTGAAGAGATCTCTAGTCTTTCCCATTCTGTTGCTTTCCTCTATTTCTTTCCATTGATCGCTGAAGAAGTCTTTCTTATCTCTTCTTGCTATTCTTTGGAACTCTGCATTCAGATGCTTATATCTTTCCTTTTCTGCTTTGCTTTTTGCCTCTCTTCTTTTCACAGCTATTTGTAAGGCCTCCCCAGACAGCCATTTATATACATGTAGATATACATATATCCCAAATCTGCAGAGTGGACTGGCAAATTGAAGATATCCAGGAACAAGCTGACATTGTAGCATGAGTTTGAACATAGTCTGCTGACAGAAGTCTCATGTCCTATAGGGTTCCAATATTTATTTTGAGTCAAGACAGTTTCTAATCTAAAAATTAAAAGAGAGATAACATTTTGAGTCTAGAGAGTGAAAAAAAGTATAGGGGTATTATTAACAGTCTTTTGTCAATAAATTTGACAACAGATGAAATGAAAAATTTTGGAAATATATATAAAATTTTATGGTGAATATCTTTAACCTAGAGCCTGTCATTGCTAATATTTTCTATATTTGTTTTATCTTAGTTACTTATCCATTCCACTTGCTTGGAGATTTCCACAGACAGAGGAGCCTGGAGGGCTACAGTCCACAGGATCACAAAGAGTAAGACATGACTGGGTGACTGACACACGCGCACACACATACACACAAACACGCACACATCCATCACTAATACACAAGATGATGTTTTTGCTAAATGAATATATGAGTGTGAGTATGTGTGTGTGTGTGTAAAATGATGTACCAGAAGAGCAACAGAGAATAACACTAAGTGGTAGAAATACAGGTTGTTATAGTTTTTCCTTATGGTTTTTAGAATCTTATTAAATTTTTTAAATGACCCTTTTTGAGTCATCATAAAACACACTAGACTTATTTGTATTTTGGAAAAAAAATAGGAGATCATTCTCCAGAGCGCTCAGCCCAATTTCTGATAACACCTTAATAAACTGACCCAGACCAGTATTTATGCTCCTGGAGAATAATGTCTTTTCCTGTATTGTTTACCACAGAAAAAATACCAGTACTTGAAACAGTGGCTTACATTTTTTAAGTCCTCAATGACTATTTGTGGTCATAGCTTTAACCAAACTAGACAGTGTATTAAAAAGCAGAGACATTACCTTGCTGACAAAGGTCTGTCTAGTCAAAGCTATGGGTTTTCCAGTAGTCATGTATGGATGTGAGAGTTCGACTGTAAAGAAAGCTGAAGAATTGATACTTTTGAACTGTGGTGTTGGAGAAGACTCTTGAGAGTCCCTTGGACTACAAGGAGATCCATCCAGTCTATCCTAAAGGAAATCAGTCCTGAATATTCATTGGAAAGACTGATGCTGAAGCTGAAACTCCAATACTTTGGCCACCTGATGCAAAGAACTGACTGATTGGAAAAGAGTCAATGTTGCTGGGAAAGATCGAAGGTGGGAGAAGAAGGGGACGACAGAGGATGAAATGATTGGATGGCATCACCAAGTCGATGGACATGAGTTTGAGCAAGCTCTAGAAGTTGGTAATAGACAGGGAAGCCTGGCATGCTGCAGTCCATGGGGTCACGAAAAAGTCGGACATGATTGAGTGACTGAACTGACTACTTGTGGAATGAGTAAGTTATTATTTTAGTTCTTATCAAGAAAAAAATGTGTTTTTTTTTTCCAGAGATTATAGGCATCTTGTGTACCAAGAGAAAGGAGGCTTAAGTCTTCTTTAATGAATGGTGTGACTGCCATTTATACCCTGTATTGAAGTCCATCCTCTTGGAAGGTTTCCTGCCATGGGATGGGTAGGTTGAAGTTCTCCTAGGGCCTCAGTTCTCAGTTCTTGATAACCACTGATTTCTACCTCTGTAGATTTTTCTTTGACTGATATTATATGTACACTGAATATATCTATATACTGAGTATACCGAATATTATAATTATACTGAGTATATATATCAAATATTATATATATATATATATATATATATATATATATATATATACTCAATATTATATAAATAGAATAACAGTTTTAACCCTTGGCTTTTTTCACTTAAATAATACTTTTGAGATTCATTTATGTTGTACATTTTGGCACCTTTTCATTGGTGTGTAGAGTTCTACTATATGGATAGATTGCAATTTGCTTCTCATTCACTTGTTGATGGCTGTTTATGAGCTTCAAGTCTGAGGCTCTTATGAGTAGAGTAGCTACAGGCATTCACATACAGGTCTTTTTATGGTCATATATTTTCCTTATCCTTGGACATATACATGATAATGAATTTGCTTTCTTAAATACTATGTGTTTAGCTATATGCAGTTTCCAAATTGATTTCCAAACAGTTCTGGGGAACACAGAGGCTGTGACATCCTAGGCCCACATAAGAGACCCCTTAACTGATTGAAATAGTCTTTTTATTCGATTAACTGGTGAAGATATCACATAGGTGTGTTTTTTATGTTTTTATTAAACAGTGCATTTTTGTTTTCTATACCTTTTTAATGTGTATTTCATAATCCAAAAAGGTGAAAAAGAAAAGATGGGGGAATAATTTAAGCATGTATATCCTCAATGAAGTTACACATTTAAATACTAAAAGAAAAATTTTGAGTTGATCTATGTTTCCTCTCTTGAATGATTGATATTTTAGAGTGAAAGTTTAGTAAATTAGTTAGACCTAAGATCCTACTCATATGGCAAACAAAATTTATTGGATGTTTATAATTATCCCATTCAGCATTGAATAATAAGATAGAGTAAGTAGTTTGTTTTGGTGTCTATTTTGAGTGATTACAAAGTATGCTAAAATATACTCAATATCACATTTTGATAAATTTTTGACAATTGCTCAAGTCTTAGATGATTGTTAACCAGTTAGACTTTCTTTTCTTTGGATCATTAGCTTGTCCCCTGTGTGACTTTTGAATGTTGTCAATGAACCATAAGTATATGTTAGCTAACAGATGTTTGGACATTTAAAAAAGTCCCAAGGTTGCAATTTTATTTTCTGATTACAAATCCTCAAAATTTATGCCAACAATTTTTAATCCCTTCCCCCACTTTATTAGGTAAGAACTTTAGTAGAATCACACTTGAGCAATATTGACTTTTATAGATCTATTTTCTACATTGCTTTACTCAGTCCTCTAACATTTTAACTAATTTGTTATAAACTTTCATTGACTCCTATAATATATTTACTAAAGTAAATCTACCTACCAGATGCATAGTTCTGCATTAGCTACTGTGGGAACATAAAGATATGTAGGAGTCTACAAAAATATGCAAAGTTATCAGAAATATTAAATGTATCCTAGTAAAGTTTGTGTGTGCTTGAATTTGGACAAGTATTTTCTTGTATTCCCTTGAATAAGCCTCATCACATATAAATGTTGATAAAACTTTGTCAGTAGATGGGACTGCATATTCAAATGATAGATAAAAGACTGATCATAACAAGATGAAAACAAAAGCAAATGAAATTAATTATCTTGAAGAAAAATGTCAAAAGACATTATTTATTGAAGTTAATTAATATCAAAGAGGTAGGTTTTTTTCTTTCTTTTCTTTGGTTTTAAGGAGTTCTAATTTCAGTGGGAGTCAAATTTATTTGAGATTTTTAATGAAGTATTTTGAAATAACAGCTCAAACAACAAAGTAATGAATGCCTGATAAAAATAAATGCAATTGCTTACCCCCTAAATCTCTCTGTGCTCTGACACCATCCTGCTTTTGGGCTACACCATGCTATGCTCCTTCTTTTTATACATTGCTTTAACTGAATTGATTTAATGCTAACCACGTAGCAACTTGATAAAAAGACCATTTGCCAAACATCAGATTCAGGTCAAATAAAAAGAATATGAAATTTTATTGTATTTAAAATATTAATTTGTTTGGTGTTTGTAACATTTAACATTTTGACACCATGTTTGTGTGTTAGCCACTCAGTCATGCTCTTTGCGACCCCATGGACTGTATCCCACCAGGCTCCTCTGTCCATGGAATTCTCCAGGCAAGAATACAGGAGCAGGTAGCCATTCCTTCTCCAGGGGATCTTTCTGACTCAGGGATGGAACCCAGGCCTCTCGCACGGCAGGCACATTCTTTACCATCTGAGCCACCATTGTTATTCTCACTAGATATTTCAGTCCCCTTCCCAAAGCATCCCTACCTCGCTAAAACCTGCAGATCCCATCCACAGTGCTTAGCAAAATGTTTGCTTGTCTAATTGCTCAGTCCTGTTGACTCTCTGCGACTCTCTGGACTATAGCCCACCAGGCTCTGTTCATGGAATTTTCCAGGCAAGAATACTTGAGTGGGTTGCCATTTCCTTCTGCAGGGGATCTTCCCAACTCAGGGATCAAACCTACGTCTCCCATGTCTCCTGCATTGCAGGTGATTCTTTACCCACTGAACCACAGAGGAGTCTCAGCATAATGTTTATTTCCCTCAAATATTTGATTTACTTATATGTCTCTGTGCTTCTATTAATATAGATAAAAGTGACTATTCTCTATTTTTATCAACTTTTACATTAAATCAATATTATTATTGATTTATTGATTTTTATTTATTCATTATTATTGATTTATTATTGATTTTAATCAGGCACTGATTAAATATTATAGTTGAAATAATTCTGCTCCTTGCTGTGGTGTGCTTAGTTGTTTCAGGTGTGTCCAACTCTTTGCAACCGTATACACCTCAGCCTTATGGTCCTGCCTTATGGACCTCTTGCCTAGAGAATCTGGAGTGGGTTGCCATGTCCTCCCCAGGGGATCTTCCCGACCCAGGGGTCAAACCCTGGTCTCCTGCTTTTCCTGCATTGCAAGCGGATTCTTTATCGTGGACCCACCAGGGAAGCCCAATTCTGCTCCTTGGTTTTATTTCAGTTGTCATATATTCCTTTTCTTAAAATTAGTTTGCTGCATATTATTTGGAATACTTCTAGGAGAAATAACAGTTCAGTACATGTTTGTTCCAAACATGCCATGATTTTTAAAAAATATGTTGTATTGATGATAAATATAAATGGCGACCATAATAAAGTAACCTATAATCAAAAGTTTTAGGATGTAATTCTGACTTCACTACAGGATTAATGTAAGAACTATAAGAAATTTTTAATCTGATTTTGAAAATATGATATTTCTATTTAGGAAACTTCTCCTTTCATACTCTTTTTTTTAAGAAAAATAATAACTTTTTAGCCTTTTTGCTCCTCTTGAGTTGATTTCTCAGTATTTAACTGTCATGAAAAGTGTTAAATAAGAAACTAATTTTCAGTATTGAAAGGAGATGAAGTTTTCTTTTTTCAATTGGCTTGTGATATGTAAGACAGAGCTTTATACACATTAAAATTATGTTATATCATATCCTTTTGTTCATCCCTTATTATTCTTTAAAAAAGAATATCTTGATTAAATGAGAGCACACTGACCTGATAGAAGACAAAAAGAATAAATTCAACTATATGTTTACCACGGACAGACTTTTATTGTAAATAGTTTATATTATAAATCTTTAAAAAATGAGATCTGTAAATATTCTGTCTATGCTACCACCCTGAAACATAAAATAGAATAGCAGTATATTCAAAGAAAGTAATTTAAGAATAAGCTACACACCAAAATAATGTGATAAATAATTCCCTCAGAAAAATAAATATGCTCTGGAAGCCCGAGTTGTTGTGTATGCATATATTTTACAGTTGTGAAAAAAAATGAAAAATGACTACCTAAAAATGACCATTCTCCTTGTATAGAATTCTGGTATACACAGCAAGCATATGTTTGAACATATGCTTTTGTTCAATGTAGTGAATAAAAGATTCAATACATTGTCTCCTTTCAAAGCACAGGTCACTGTACTTAGTCCCTGCCTTTCATGTGTCAGCTGTAGTATGTAAAATTTTACTCACTCCACAGAAACAATCATATCATTTCTCTGTGGAACATAAAACCCAAAGAAATCAGATTTCTTCAATTAACATGGGGTGCAAACATTATAAATATTCACCTTTCAGCTTGAGTCACTCTTTGGAAAATCTCTGATTCTCCTGAAAACCTTTTGGAAAACTGATGTGAAATAAAAACGTGTATCTGTATGGAATGCCAGGAAAAGGATGAAGGTGGTACCTCACAGAGGTTGGATCTGGGAGGGGCTGACACCTTCTTTACTCCAGGTCTTTCTGTCTCTCTTAGAAGCTCTCTCACTGTGGTTGAGGCAGTGGGTGGAGTGGCAGACACCACTGTGCTCTACATTCCTAAGCTTTGTTACTTTGCTGAGTACTGTGAAATAAGGAAACAAGTTCAAAGTCTTAAGATTCCTTTACAATGTATGCTTGGGTTTTGTATTCACTCATGTCCGACTCCGCAAGCCCAGAGACTGTTGCCTGCCAGGTTCTTCTGTTCATGGGATTCTCCAGGAAAGAATACTGGAGTAGATTGCCACTTCCTGCTCCAGGGGATCTTTCTGACCCAGGGAATCTTTCTGACCCAGGGATCTAACCTGAGTCTCTTGAGTCTCCTCCTTTGGCAAGTAAATTCTTTACTACTGCGCCACCTGGGAAGCCCTCCTTTGCAATGTACAATGATGTCTAACATTCTACTTAATTTCTAAAGAAGAAAAAAACGGTATACGTGTTTATCCTAATCATGGGAATCTTTCTCCAAAGGAAAGAGAAGTACTTCCTTATCTTAGTAAACACTGCAAGGAATTTATTATGGTTATCATAGAGCATTATTTCTGGGCATATACCTAGAAGATACTAGTTAGAATATTTATACTACATATCTGGATTCACAGAAGTGGTGAGCTGAAATGAGGAAATAAGGGAGAGAAAAAATAAATTGCCCTTTTTTGACCATATTACCATTCCTTCTCAGGTTCATGTCTGTTTTTCTTTTTTTTGTTTTTTTTTTTAAACAGCTTAACTGACACATAGCACACAATTCATCTATTTACAGTGTATAATTCAGCCTTTTTAAATATTCAGAGACATGTGCACTGGAAACTGTGCTGTCGTGTTTCGATTTCTGGAGGGGACCACCCTTTTAGCCGCTGGCAAGTTGATTTCATAAGGCAGCTTCCTCTGTGGGAAATACCTGCTTCGCCAGCCACTATGTATGTGAATACTTTGAAGGGCCGACTGCTTGCTCCAATCACCAGGGACACCTCTTCAGAGCAGGTGACTCTTTTCCAAGTATATCTTGTCCCCATTTGGCCCTCCTGACATTGCTGACCCAGATCAAAGATCTCATTTTACCATGCATATAAAATAGCATTGGGCTTTCCAGCAGGGTATCCAGTGGAACTTTCATCCTTCCATATGGGCCTCTGGCATTATTGAACAGCACAGTGGTCTTCTAAAACCCTTGCTGTTTAAGTTACAGGTTAGTAAATGGACTCCTAAATGAACTTTCATGCTACCAGGGGCACTTATCTCTCTAAACTCAGCCATATGGCCATCATTCTTCTTACACCAACTGGGCCCACCTGATCATGCTGCTTACAATTGCTATTGGGGGGAATCTGATGTTTTCGTCTTATAGAATAGAATTATTTACATATTTCCCAATAATTTTGAGTCCTTTTATCTGATGACTCAGACAGTAAAGAATGTCTGCAGTGCAGGAGACCTGGGTTTGATCCCTGGATCAGTCAGGAAGATCCCCAGAGAAGGGAATGGCAACCCACTCCAGTATTCTTGCCTGGAGAGTTCCATGGACAGAGGAGCCTGGCGGGCTTCAGTCCATGGGGTCATAAAAGCGTCAGACATAACTGAGTTACTAACACTTTCTTTTTCACTTTACACATTTAAAATTTCAGTACTTGGAATATTTATTAATAAAAAAATTTGATGAGACAGACTTAAGAGTAAAAGTGGATCAGTTTTGCCATCCAGTTAGAAAAAAAGCTAACTTGATTTACATTTTTAACATTATTTAAAATTACATGTTGAACATATTTGGAGGAGAATTAAGACTTTCTGGTCTAAGAAACAAAACAATTTATTATTAAATTATTTATTCTGCCTATCAGAATGTGTGTCTTACCCTGATTCTAACAGCTCTCCCGAAGAGGGACGCTTAGAACTATTCTGATCTCGGGACATGATTGATCCCTTGCTTTAAATAACAGATGGTGCGATGTGACACGTAGCAGTGATGCATGTCAGCTTTAGAATATGAATTAAGAATGTAGGAAAGGATTTCTTGAGCGGACAGTAATGGGAGTGAAGTTGTTTGAAGAGCTGTGGCAGCTACCAGTATAAAGAGAAACTGAATATTTTACGTAGAAGTAGTCTCAGGATGTTTATTTTCTTTATTTTTTTTAAAAGAAATCGTTAATTAAATTATGCCATTTCCATGGTAAATCTACATAATTGGCTAAAAACACACCTGAAGATGAAGGCCAGTATTTTTCTAGTGCTAATAAAAAATTATCAAGAGAGAAACCTTCCAACAGACATCAGAAGGGGGTAGAAAGAGTACCCGCCTCAGTTTAAGCAGGGCCTTATATACTTCCCAACTGGCTGCTGAGAATAGATTAAAAGAATAAGCTCAAGGTTGTAAGAGCTTTTCTTTTACCAGATCCTTTCCCAAGGTTTATATCCTGAGATAATTTTGGCACAAGATTAGCCAGGGAAAATGAATTCCAGGGCAACATGTCTCTGGGTAAGATATACTGTTGCCATGTAGTCAGGGTCACATGTCTTGAGAAACAGATTCCCAGGAAAGATTTGTTACAATTTTAATCATAGAGCTTAAGAAAAGCATTTCCATGAGTAAGACATTGTGCTGTGTGATCATTAGTTCTGGACCTAAAGAAAGGCCAGTTTTCAGGTGAGAAACATTGTAGGCTTAAGGAAAGCATGAGTGAAAATGTCCACTTTCTCCTTCAAGGGCCCTAAGCTTTAACTCTCACAGGTCTTCTTGACTTACTCTCTTATTATGGAAACCTCACCTCATAAGCCAGGGCAGGAATTGCTGCATCCAAGAGTCTCCATACCGTAAATGGCAGCTGAATAAGTGAAGGGATCACCCACTTCTTGCCATGTCTACCTGGAACTTAGCCTCATCAACAGACAGCTGGGAGCAGGATGAGAAAGCCTAACATTCTCCCTTCCCAAGAAAATAGACCTCTGACTGGGAGTTAGGTGGAGATGGAACCCTGGGTTCTTAATTGAGACAATGTGGAGTTGAATCTTCATCCTTTTTGTTGGGGGAAGGAAGGTAGGGTCTGGGTCAAATGTCACAGAATGCCTCAATTCTTACCAAATTTTGTTTGTTTATTTAAATATATATTTATTTACTGTATTTTTAGGGCCATTTTCAGACACTTTGGTGGTTGTCATCTTTATAGTTCTCCCCAGTTTCATTGATGAATTGGTCTCTGAAGCTCATCATGTTGTCATTTCAGAAGTGGCTTCCTCATGTCTATTTTTAAGTCTTCTCTCATAAGTCTATTCTTCTCAAGCTGTGATAGCCATAGCCTGTGGGTAATCTGTGGTATTCCAGGGAGTTTGGCAGGGCATGGGATAAACTTGGAGTATCTGCCTATCTCTTGATTTAATCCACATATGCATAGGGAAAAATATTTATATTAATACAATGACATTATGGTAATAACATATGTGAATGACATGGATTTTAAAAATAAAATTTGATAGTTTGAAGAACTCTCCAATAGTGAGCTATCTGGATCAACACCTCCAGGCTCTTAATGTAAGCTTGCATTTTCTTGTAGAATCTGCAGTGGGCGTTTGCCAAGTGACCTTCCTGTTGTTAGGCAAAGGATGAATTTTAGTACTGAATTTGGCAAACACATGGAAAATAAAATTGTCTGTGACCTGTGATGATATCTACCTAAAAATCCCCAAGATTTTCTTGCTCAATATTATATATTAAATAATATTATATGCATAGCATAATGCATAATTAAACTCAGGGATGCAGCTTCCTCTTCAAGTGTCCTGTAATTGAATTGAGAGCATGATGAAAGCTGTGTATTCTTTTTTCAATTTGAATTAAAATGTAAAACATATTAGTGTAATATAAATATACAAAATTTAACAACAACAAAAAAGATCCTTTAATGATTAGTTCTAGTTAAAAAGAAAAAGTGTATTAGATGTAAGGCCTCCTCTTTGCCCTCTACTTCTATTGAGATGTCCTTCTCAATTGCTCTTAATCTTTCTCTATTTTTTCTTCTTTCCCCTTAAGATTTGACTATGCAACTTTTTATGCTCACATCATTTTAACTGCATTCTCAAGGCTAATTATTCCCAAAAGAACATCTCTAATCTTGTCCTTTCTATCTCCCTTCCTTCCACCAATCTAATTGCATGGAGTGTTGTGTTCCAGAAAAATACTGACAGATCATTTTCCCAGTTGAGTTCCCCAACTATTAAAACGAATCTCAACCCTCACTTTCATTTCCTCCAACTATTGACTCTAGTGCTGAATTTAGCACAGCCTCTAAAATGAAAGTCTGCTAATGATTCCAGGGAACTATAAAACATGAAAATTACAAATATTTCAATATACTGCCAAGAGAACATAATACAGTACTCAGTGTATTGCCACTTGACAAATAGTTTTAGACTTTTAAGGTTTCTTATGAAGCTAAGATTAGTAGTTTGAAGTGCTGTAATAGAATATCATGTACCTTCCTAATTTATCTTCAAGATACACAAATCATCAGGACAAAATCTGTTTCTAAGACACTGATTGTGAAATATATTCCTGCTGTGTTAAGAGAGAGTAGAATATTTTCCTGCTTGCCAGTTACCTTATTTGTTATCTTATCTTTGATATTATATCATTTTTGTACAAATACATTTCTCAACCTGAGTATTGACCATCACATTATTTCTTGTTACACATACCCAAAAAGGCACAAATTCCACTAGGTGATTTCTGCTGTTTTTCCTTTAATTGGTGTTTTGATAGAAATCATTTTGGACTGAAGTGCCGAATCCATTTTCAAGGGTTCCAGTTTATCTATGGAACCCTGTGACACCCCTACTTCCTAACTAAACCCTGAATAAAAAAGTTTACAACTTACGCATTAGGTTTCTTGAAGATGACTTCAAATTAGCAATCTTTCACAGCAATATTAATTATTACCCATAATATATAACAAGTAAGTCTTTAACACAAAAATTAAATATTTTTAATTATGCAATCTCTCTGTTTGATTGATGCTGAGTAATACTCAGCTGTTAGAGTATCAATCCCACATTTGCTGGCTATACGGATTTGAAAGAAAAAAAAAAAAAACCCTAGAGTCAGGTGTTATATTCTTCATCAAAATGAATATAATAAAAAAGCATGACATTCATGAGATTACTTTAAGCATTAAATGTGATAATGCCTATAAAGTGAACATTTGGCATATACTGAGTTTTAGCTATCAAGAATGAAAATGTCAGGTTCTTTAGCATGTGGTAGTGATCATTTTTAGATGTGTAAGTTATTATTTCATGTTAGTTTCACAATTTAAAAAGAAATCAGTGAAGTTAAATAATATAGTTGCACTAGGGCCATTCAGGTAGTAACATCTAAGATGAAATAGGACCAGGCTGAGTCAGAAAACTCAGCCATTATAATCTACTGAGTATAATCAAGAGCCCATAATATCTGAAAATAGCAGGAGGGGTTTGATTTAAGCACTTATCCTTAAGAACTCTTCAGGAGTTCAGCTGATTTTCTTCCCTTTTTCCAGAAAACAAAAATTCTTTTCTTCCTTTTTGCTAATGGGGTAAATATATTGAGCCTTTTTTTTTTTTTTTTTAATTAGACCCTGCAAGTAGAAGTCTTCTGTTCTACAGCCTTTTCAAGAGCCTAGAAGAACATTTGAGATTGTGAGGAAAAACAAATTTATTGACCCTAAAATATTGGAATATACATACCAACTCAGTATTAATAGATATTGAAATCCACACACAAAAAATAATCAAGTAATCTCTTTAATATTTCTCTCATATCATGTAAGGAGGTTGGGAAGATCCCCTGGAGAAGGGAAAGGCTACCACTACAGTATTCTGGCCTGGAGAATTCAGACAAGGAGTAAGACAGACTGAGTGACTTTCACTTTCACTTTTCATGGATTATTTGAGGCTTCCTTGGTGGCTCAATGGTAAGGAATCCTCCTGTCAATGCAGGAGATGCAAGTTTGACCCTTGGGTCAGGAATAACCCCTGAAAAAGAAAATGGCAAACCACCCCAGTATTCTTGCCTGGGAAACCTTATTGAAAAAGGAGCCTGGCAGGCTATACTCCATGGGGTCAAAAAAAGTTGGACCTGACTTAGCAACTCAGTCAGTTCAGTTCAGTTCAGTCACTCAAGTCGTGTCCGACTATTTGCGACCCCATAAATCGCAGCATGCCAGGCCTCCTGTCCATCACCAACTCCCGGAGTTCACTCAAACTCACGTCCATCGAGTCGGTGAAGCCATCCAACCATCTCATCTTCTAACGTCCCCTTCTCCTCCTGCCCTCAATCCCTCCCAGCATCAGAGTCGTTTCCAATGAGTCAACTCTTCTCATGAGGTGGCCAAAGTATTGGAGCTTCAGCTTTAGCTGGGATTTCTTTGGAAGGAATGATGCTAAAGCTGAAACTCCAGTACTTTGGCCACCTCATGTGAGAAGTTGACTCATTGGAAAACACTTTGATGCTGGGAAGGATTGGGGGCAGGAGGAGAAGGGGACGACAGAGGATGAGATGGCTGGATGGCATCATTGACTCAATGGACGTGAATCTGAGTGAACTCTGGGAGTTGGTGATGGACAGGGAGGCCTGGCATGCTGCGATTCATGGGGTCGCAAAGAATCCGACATGACTGAATGACTGAACTGAACTGAACTGAACTTCCAGTGAACACCCAGGACTGATCTCCTTTAGGATGGACTGGTTGGATCTCCTTGCAGTCCAAGGGACTCTCAAGAATCTTCTCCAACACCACATTTCAAAAGCATCAATTCTTCAGTGCTCAGCTTTCTTCACAGTCCAACTCTCATATCGATACATGACCACTGGAAAAACCACAGCCTTGACTAGACAGACTTTTGCTGGCAAAGTAATGTCTCTGCTTTTGAATATGCTATCTAGGTTGGTCATAGCTTTCCTTCCAAGGAGTAAGTGTCTTTTAATTTCATGGGTGCAGTCACCATCTGCAGTGATTTTGGAGCCCAGAAAAATAAAGTCTGACACTGTTTCCCCTGTTTCCCCATCTGTTTCCCATGAAGTGATGAGACTAGATGCCATGGTCTTAGTTTTCTGAATGTTGAGCTTTAAGTCAACTTTTTCACTCTCCTCTTTCACTTTCATCAAGAAGCCTTTTAGTTCCTCTTCACTTTCTGCCATAAGGGTGGTGTCATCTGCCTATCTGAGGTTACTGATATTTTTGCTGGCAATCTTGATTCCAGCTTGTGCTTCTTCCAGCCCAGCATTTCTCATGATGTACTCTGCATATAAGTTAAATTAGCCGGGTGACAATATACAGCCTTGATGTACTCCTTTTCCTATTTAGAACCAGTCTGTTGTTCCCTGTCCAGTTCTAACTGTTGCTTCCTGACCTGCATATAGGTTTCTCAAGAGGCAGGTCAGGTGGTCTGGTATTCCCATCTCTTTCAGAATTTTCCACAGTTTATTGTGATCCACACAGTCAAAGGTTTTGACATAGTCAATAAAGCAGAAATAGATGTTTTTCTGGAACTCTCTTGCTTTTTCCATGATTGAGCGGATGTTGGCAATTTGATCTCTGTTTCCTCTGCCTTTTCTAAAACCAGCTTGAAAATCTGGAAGTTCATGGTTCACGTATTGCTTAGCAACTAAAGAACAACAAAAATGGATGCATTTAGTGTGAATCTCAAGTAGACTGAAATAATATTAATATGTTGTGGACACTGCTAAAGGAAGATGTATTGTGGCCTGAAAAGTTATTAAAACCACCCACCCCACCACCAAGGACTGCTTAAGGGGAACTAGCAATAGTCCTTAAAATCGCTGTTTAGTTGCTAAATTGTGTCTGACTCTTTGCAACCCCATGGACTGCAGCACACCATGGGAAGGCTTCCCTATCCTTCACTATCTCCCAGAGTTTGCTCAAATTCATGTCCATTTAGTGGGTGATGCTATCCAACCATCTTATCCTCCATCACCCCTTTCTCCTCCTGCTCTCAATATTTCTCAGCATCAGGGTCTTTTCCAATGAGTCAGCTCTTTGTATCAGGTGACCAAAGTATTGGAGCTTTGGCTTCATCTTCCAATGAATATTCAGAGTTGATTTCTCTTAGGATTGACTGGTTTGATCTCCTTACAGTCCAAGGGACTCTGAAGAGTCTTCTCCAACAGCTGAATTCAAAAACATCAATTCTTCAACACTCATCCTTTCTTGTGGTCCAACTCTCACATCTGTACATGACTACTGGAAAAACCATAGCTCTAACTAGTTAAACCTTTGTCTGCAAAATGATGTCTCTGCTTTTTAATACACTGTTTGTTATAGCTTTTATTCCAAGGAGCTATTGTGTTTCAATTTTGTGACTGTAGTCATTGTCTGCAGTGCTTTTGGAGTCCAAAAACATAAAGTCTGTCACTGTTTCCACTATTTCCCCATCTATTTGCCATGAAGTGATGGGACCAGATGCCATGATCTTAGTTTTTTGAATGTTGAGTTTTAATGTATGACCCTGTATGCAAGACAGGAAAAAAGACACAGATGTGTATAACGGACTTTTGGACTCAGAGGGAGAGGGGGAGGGTGGGATGATTTGGGAGAATGGCATTCTAACATGTATACTATCATGTAAGAATTGAATCGCCAGTCTATGTCTGATGCAGGATACAGCATGCTTGGGGCTGGTGCATGGGGATGACCCAGAGAGATGTTATGGGAAGGGAGGTGGGAGAGGGGTTCATGTTTGGGAACGCATGTAAGAATTAAAGATTTTAAAATTAAAAAAATAAAAAACTAACAACAACAAAAAAAGAAACAAACAAATCATCAAACCGTTAGTACTTTATACTGCACAAAGGTATTATCTTACAGTTGTAGAAGTCAGAGTCTAAACTTGGTAAGCAGGGCTCCACTCCTTTTGCAGGTTCTGGGAAGAATATCTCTATGTCTTTTCTAGTTTCAAGGGATCTCCTGAATACAGGCTCATAGCCCCACGTTGTTCCTGTTGTTGTTTAGTTGTTAAGTTGTGTCTGAGTCTTTTTGTGATCCCATGGCCTGTAGCCTTCCAGACTCCTCTGTCCATGGGATTTCCCAGGCAAGAATTATGGAGTAGATTGCCACTTCCTTCTCCAGGAGATCTTTCTGATGCAGAGGCGAGATCAAACCTGCTTCTCCTTCACTGGCAGGCAGATTCTTTACCACTGGTCACCGGGGAAACCCTCATAGCTCTATACTCCATCCTAAAGTCAGCAGTATAGCAGCTTCCAGTCTCTCTTTCTCTTTCTTGGCTTTTGGTTTCACAATGCCTTTATTCAAATCCCCCTGCCTCCTTATTATAAGAACCCTTATGATTATGTTGGGACCACACATATAGTTCAGGCAATCTCACTGTCAGAAAACCATTAGTTTATTCACAGACACAATGTCTGTTTTGCCATAAAAGGTAAGATATTCAGTGGTTGCTGGAAACTAGGACATAAACATCTTTCAGGGTTCACATCAGGATAACATATCCCAAGTGATATCAATCTAAAAGCCAAGAAGAGAGAAAATTTCCACATACCAGCCAAAAAGAAATAAATCAGAAAATATGTATGAAAATGAAGAAGTTGAAGAAAAGCAGTGAAAGGCAGTGTCTAGACCAGGAGCCACGTATCTGTTTTTATAAATAATATTGGAAAATAATCATGTTCATTCATTTTTATGTTGCCTATGGTTGTTCAGTTAAATTCTGAAATGAACATTCTACTAAATTCCTAGAGCTGCTTAGCAAAGTGCTTCAAGCTCTATACATTTTTTCTCTAATAGTTATAGAGGGTAGAAGTCCAAAATCTGTAAGTTCATATATTATTTGAAGGTTCAAGGGGAGGAATATTTCTTTTAGCTTTTGCTAGTTTCAGCAATCCTTGACATTCCTTACTTTATAATTAGTCCAATTTATGTTTCCATCTCCAAATGGCCTCTTCTCTGTGTGTTCTTTTCCAAATTTTTCTGTTGCTAAAAATATACCAGTCATTGTTTAGGGCCTACTCCTATCCAGTATGATCTCACCTTGACTCGATTATATCTGCATGACCTGTTTCCAAATAAGGTCACTTTCAGAGATTCCCAGGGTTGAACTTCAGCATATCTTGTTTTAAGAGAACACAATTCAACCTATAACAGCTATCAAAAAACACTTAAAGTGTTTTCCTAAGATGGAAAATAACAGCTATCCTAACTCACATTCTGCTTGACATCAATCAGTGGTGGGCTCTCAACACTTTGTGCGCTGTGTGCTAAATTGCTTCAGTTGTGTCCAACTCTGTGTGACCTATGGACTGTAGGCCATCAAGCTCCTCTATCCATTGGATTCTCCAGGCAAGAATACTGGAATGTATTGCCATGCCCTCCTCCAGAGGATCTTCAAGACCCAGGGATCGAACTTGCATCTCTTATGTCTCCTGCCTAGGCAGGTAGGTTCTTTACTGTTAGCGCCACCTGGGAAGTCCTCATACTACTCTATATAAATACCAGATCCCTCCAGAAAAAGAAAAAAAAAGTCATTTCAATGGTAGCATAATAAAATTGCATTTGAAATAGAAATACTAAAGATGTAGTGTGTGCTCAGTCATGTCCGACTCTTTGCAACACCAAGAAGAGTAGCCCACCAGACTCCTCTGTCCATGGAATTCTCCAGGCATGAATACTGGAGTGGGTTGCAATTTCCTATTCTAGGGGATCTTAGTGACCCAGGGATTGAACACACATCTCTGTGTCTCCTGCATTGGCAGGGGGATTCTTTACCACTGTGCCACCTGTACATTCAAAGTCATGATGTTTTCCATGAGTGAATACTTTCGGTTCCCATGTAATCACATAACCTCATTTGAAAAGCTAGGTGTGGGTTCTTCTTTATTTTGGTTTCAGGTCTTATTTTTAATTCTCTTTGATAAAGTTATTCATGCACTTAACCTTATATGCCCCAAAACTCAGAAGATATATCATAGAGTAGCATACACAGAAATATATAATGGATGTGACTATTTCTCTACAGCCAGAGTAAAATTTTGAAGTGCTACTTTCTTTCTTTATTAGAAAGTAGAGACATTACTTTATCAACAAAGTTCTGTCTAGTCAAGGCTATGGTTTTTCCAGTGGTCATGTATGGATGTGAGAGTTGGACTGTGAAGAAAGCTGAACGCCGATGAATTGATGCTTTTGAGCTGTTGTGTTGGAGAAGACTCTTGAGAGTCCCTTGGACTGCAAGGAGATCCAACCAGTCCATTCTGAAGGAGATCAGCCCTGGGTGTTCTTTGGAAGGAACGATGCTCAAGCTGAAACTCCAGTACTTTGGCCACCTGAAGCAAAGAGTTGACTCATTGAAAAAGACTCTAATGCTGGGAGGGATTGGGGGCAGGAGGAGAAGGGGACAACAGAGGATGAGATGGCTGGATGGCATCACTGACTCGATGGACATGAGTTTGAGTGAACTCTGGGAGTTCATGATGGACAGGGAGGCCTGGCGTGCTGCAGTTCATGGGGTCGCAAGGAGTTGGACACGACTGAGCAACTGAACTGAACTGCACTTTCTTTCTTTATAGTTTCGTTATTTGGAATAAATTTTATCTAGACCTCTCTTTCAGGGCTTCTCTGGTAGCTCAGCAGGTAAAAAATCCGCGTGCAATTCAGGAGACTCTGGTTGAATTCCAGGTTGGAAAGATACCCTGAAGAAGGGAATGGCTACCCACTCCATTTTGGCCTGGAGGATTCCGTGAACTGTATAGTCCATGGGTTCGCAAAGAGTTGGACTCTACTGAGCGAATTTCACAAACCTCTCTTTGTTTTTCAGTGGCTAAGCATGTTGTATTTTTCTGCTACTTGTTAAATTGAAGCTGCAGTCTCAGAGATTGCCTTATTTTGTAAATATATCCAAAGGGTTTTAAACAATAAGCTTTTCTGATAAATATAATATGTGATTATAAAAGTTCTCATACGTGATGTTTAATTCTTAATGGGAACCGCAGATGCTCTGATTCAGTGGGATGATATATCCTTTTGGAGTTCTATATTGCCTCTCTGGTATAGTATTAAGGCTGAAAGGAGTGAATACTAAGTTTTAGAAATGTAGATGGAGGGGGAGGTGGTTAGTCACTAAGTCTTGTCCAACTCTTGCAACACCATGGACTGTCATCTGCCCAGATCCTCTAACTATAAAATTCTTCAGGCAAGAATACTGGAGTGTGTTGCCATTTCCTTTTCCAGAGGATCTTCTCAACCCAGGAATCAAACTCAGGTCTCCTGCCTTTCAGGCAGATTTTTACCCACTGAGATACGAAGGAAGAGCCGATCATAAATTGAGGGAAATATCATATCATAAGGTTTGTTTTGGAAAAAAAATCATCCTTACTTGTGATCATTATTTGCTATTGATAAGTCTGGGTCATTAGATACATTTTTCCTTACAAATTACAGGATGTTTCAAATATTTGTATGAAGAAGAAATGTCATTGTAGTATAATTAATATTTTTACAGAAGAAAATCATATTTAAATATGATCTATATGGAGGCAAACTATTATGAAGCAGATTTACTCATGCATTTGTTTTTGCTCATATTACTCTCTATAAAATTTCATAATTATCATTCATCATATTTTTTTACACTCATTCATTTATATGACTGTCACTCCTTCTAAACAGTTAAGACCTTCAAGGAGGACAATGGTTCATTTATCTCTGTAACCACTACCTGCATTCTAACATATGGTAGTCATTTAATAAATGTTTGGGGTTTAAAAAAATAAATTAAGAATAAACTGGCATAGTTCCTAGTAATTAAGCAGTGTATATACATCCAATAAAAACTGAATATGCAAATAAGTCATAATGAATTTTATTTAAGAGACATTAAATATATATAAATTGAAATTTTATATTGATTGAAAGCATGCCATATGCTTTGGTGGTGTTCTGCTTTGTTCAATTTAATGAGAAAGATGGTAAGTAAACTTCATATGTTCCAAGAAATTGGGACTCCACAAAGTTCCTGATAGGATGTTTAGAAGAAAAAGTAGATTATATAGGCCTTTTTGTACAACTCTGTATATAAACACTGTATTGTTTGTATACAAACTTTGCATACAATTTAATTTTATGTAAGCTATATATGTCTATATACATTATGTTATATATAATTTTTCAGTTTATACTTAGTAACATTTAAGAATAGACTCAACAAATATATACTGAATTCTGATTTGATTCAAACCTTTTAACTCTCTATGTTATACATTTAATTATTATCACATTAAAAAATACTTTGTCTCTATTTTATAAATAAGTAATTTATAGGCTTAGATATATTTCTAAGATGAAATAGCTAGCAAGTATTGGAGTTAGAGACTGATTATTTCTGATTCTATACCCATATTATTTCTATTTTCAAAGACATGATAGTGTGGTGGTAAATATTTCACAGCTAGCTAGAAGTGATTGGGTCTGATTTATTGCATTTACTGATTTTCATGGCACAAATACTCTTGCCTTGACTTATTTCAAGCTATCAATATCATTTCAATGAAAGTGGAGTTTAAAATAAAATTTAACTCTTGGGTGATAGTAACAAGCACCTCCAACACACCCCGGAAAAACAAATAATTGTTTTATGAACAGCTATAATATTAGGAAACACAGTTATAGCAAAGACATCAATTATTCATGCTGTTAATGCTGAGTTAAGACAGCAAGAAATGGCATTAGAAGTTTAACAAATCAACAAATAGTGGGCAAGCATGGTGAAATCAAGGATTTCCAGTGGTTAGATACCAGGGGAGAACACAAGATAACAAATGAGAAAATTCACAAAATTCTTATATATTCGGCACATCTTTTCCCATGTCTCATTATCAGATATTTCATGAATTGTGTCTTTCAAATAGTATAATCTTTAATTACAAAAAGTTGGAAACAATTCAGATGCCAGTTAGCAGCACAATTAATTATAAGTAAATGGTACAAGAGTCATATAATGGAATACTGTACAGCAGTGAAAAAGAATGAACTACTGCCCAAGTTAGCATGGATGAACCTCAATAATATTCAATTCAGTTAAATTCAGTCACACAATCATGTCTGACACTTTGTGACCCCATGGTCTGCAACACTGCAGGCCTCCCTGTTCATCACCAACTCCTGGAGTTTACTCAGACTCATGTCCTTTGAGTTGGTGATGCCATCCAACCATCTCATCCTCCATCGTCCCCTTCTCCTCCTGCCTTCTTTATTTTCCAGCATCAGGGCCTTTTCCAGTGAGTCAGTTCTTCACGTCAGGTGGCCAAAGTATTGGAGTTTCAGTTTCAGCATCATTCCTTCCAATGAATAATCAGGACTGATTTCCTTTCGGATGGACTGGTTGGATCTCCTTGCAGTCCAAGGGACTCTCAAGAGTCTTCTCCAACACCACAGTTCAAAAGCATCAATTCTTTGACACTCAGCTTTCTTTATAGTCTGAGATGACTACTGGAAAAACCATAGTTCTGACTAGTTGGACCTTTTTTGGCAAAGTAATATCTCTGCTTTTCAATATGCTATCTAGGTTGGTCATAACTTTTCTTCCAAGGAGCAAGCATCTTTTAATTTCATGTTTGCAATTCACCATCTGCAGTGCTTTTGGAGTCCAAAAAAATAAAGTCTGTCACTGTTTCCCCATCTATTTGCCATGAAGGGATGGGACCAGATGCCATGATCTTAGTTTTTTGAATGTTGAGTTTTAAGCCAACTTTTTCACTCTCCTTTTTCACTTTCATCAAGAGGCTCTTTAGTTCTTCTTCAATTTCTGCTGTAAGTGTGGTGTCATCTTCATATCTGAGGTTATTGATATTTCTCCCACCAATCTTGTTTCCAGCTTGTGCTTCATGCAGCCTGGCATTTTGCATGATGCACTCTGAATAAAAGTTAAATAAGCAGGGAGACAATATACAGCCTTGATGTACTCCTTTCCCTTTCCTTTTCATGGAACCAGTCTTTTTATTCATGTCCAGTTCTACTTGTTGCTTCTTGAATTGCATAGAGATTTCTCAGGAGTCAGGTAGGGTGGTCTGGTATTTCCATCTCTTGACGGATTTTCCACAGTTTGTTGTGATCCACACAGTCAAAGGCTTTGACATAGTCAACAAAGCAGAAGTAGATGTTTTTCTGGAACTCTCTTGCTTTTTTTGATGATCCAACCGATGTTGGCAATTTGATCTCTGATTCCTCTGCCTTTTCTAAATCCAGCTTGAACATCTGGAAGTTCACAGTCCACGTACTGTTGAATCCTGGCTTGGAGAATTTTGAGCATCACTTTGCTAGCCTGTGAGATGAGTGCAATTGTGTTGTAGTTTGAGCCTTCTTTAGCATAGGCCAATCACAAAATCTCTTGACTTCCTACTTTTGCATTCCAGTCTCCTATGATGAAAAGGACGCATTTTTGTGATGTTATCTCTAGAAGGTCTTTATAGAACTGTTCAACTTCAGCTTCTTCAGCATTACTGGTTGGGACATAGACTTGGATTACTCTGATATTGAATAGTTTGCCTTGGAAATGAACAGAGTTCAGCTGCCATTTTTGAGACTGCACCCAAGTACTGCTTTTCAGACTCTGTTGTTGACTATGAGGGCTGCTCCATTTCTCCTAAGGGATTCTTGCCCACAGTAGTATATAATGGTCAGCTGAAATAAATTCACCCATTCCATCCATTTTAGTTTAATGATTCTTAAAATGTGCATGTTCACTCTTGCCATCTCCTGTTTGACCACTTCTAATTTACCTTGATTCATGGACCTAACACTCTAGGTTCCTATGCAATATTGCTTTTTACAGCATCAGTCTTTACTTCCATCACCAGTCATATCCACAACTGAGCATTGTTTTTGCTTTGTCTCTGTCTCTTCATTCTTTTGGAGTTATTTCTCCGCTCTTCTTCAGCAGCATATTGGGCATCTACTGACCTGGACAGTTCATCTTTCAGTGTTATATATTTTTGCCTTTTCATGCTATTCATGGGGTTCTCAAGGCAAGAGTACTGAAGTGGTTTGCCATCTCCTTCTCAAGTGGACCATGTTTTGTCAGAACACTCCACCATGACCTGTCTGTCTTGAGTGGCCCTACATGGCACGACTCATAGTTTCATTGAGTTAGATGAGGCTGTGGCCCATGTGATCAGTCTGATTTGTTTTCTGTGATTGCGGTTTTCATTCTCTGAAGGATAGGGATAAGAGGCTTACGGAAGCTTCATGATGGGAGAGACTGACCATGGGGGAAACTTGGTCTTGTTCTGATGGGTGAGGCCTTGCTCAGTAAATCTTTAATGTAATTTTATGTTGAGGGCCAGGGTTGTGTTTCCTCCCTGTTGTTTGATATGAGACCACACCATGGTGGAGGTAATGAAGATAATGGAAACCTCCTTCAAAAGGTCCTGTGCGTGCACTGCCGCAAAGCCCCTGACCCTGCAGCAGGCCACTGCTGACCCATGCCTCTACAGGAGACTCCTGAACACTCACAGATAGGTCAGGGTCATTCTCCTGTGGGGTCACTGCTCTTTTATCCTGGGTCCTGGTGTGCACAGGGTTTTCTTTGTGTAGATCATGACAAACTGTGGAAAATTCTTCAAGAGATGGAAATACCTGACCACCTTACTTGCTTCATGAGAAATCTGTATGCAGGTCAAGAAGCAACAGTTAGAACCGGATATGGAACAAAAGACTGGTTCCAAATTGGGGAAGGAGTACGTCAAGGCTGTATATTGTCACCCTGCTTATTTAATTTATATGCAGAGTATATCATGTGAAATGCTGAACTGGATGAAGCACAAGCTGGAATCAGAAGAAATGTCAATAACCTCAGATATGCAGATGACACTGCACTTATGGCAGAATGTGAAGAGGACCTGAAGACGCTCTTTTTTTTTTTAGTTCTACCAGTTTATTGCTACCAACCCATCACCCTCCATCCTCATGCACACATGTTTAGTCATGTAACCCCACGGACTGCAGCCCGCCAGACTCCTCTGTCCATGGACTTTTCCAGGCAAGAATGGCAAGTGGGTTGCCATTTCCTTCTCTTGAAGAGGCTCTTGATAAGTGTGAAAGAGGAGAGTGAAAAAACTAGCTTAAAACTCAACATTCAAAAAAGTAAGATTATGGCATCTAGTCCCATCACTTCATGGCAAATAGATGGGGAAACAATGGAAACGGTGACAGACTTTGTTGTCTTGGGCTCCAAAATCACAGCAGATGGTGACTGCAGCCATGAAATTAAAAGACACTTGCTCTTTGGAAGAAAAGCTATGACCAACCTAGACAGCATATTAAAAGGCAGAAACATTACTTTGCCAACAAATGTCCATCTACTCAGAGCTATGGTTTTTCCAGTAGTCATGTACGGATGTGAGAGTTGGACTATAATGAAAGTTGAGCACTGAAGAATTGATGCCTTTGAACTGTGGTGTTGGAAAGAGTTTTTCTGGACAGAAAGGAGATCAAGCCAGTTAATTCTAAAGGAAATCAGTCCTGGATATTCATTGGAAGGGCTGATGCTGAAACTAAAACTCCAATACTTTGGCCACCTGATGTGAAGAACTAACTCATTGGAAAAGACCCTGATGCTGGGAAAAATTGACGGCAAGAGGAGAAGGGGACAACAGAGGATGAGATGGTTGGATGGCATCACCGACTTGATGAGCACGAGTTTGAGCAATCTCCAGGACTTGGTGATGGACAGGGAGACCTGGTGTGCTGCAGTCGATGGGGTTGCAAAGAGCTGGACACACTGAGTGACTGAACTGAACTGAACTGAACTGAATAACAAAATGGTCACAAAAATGCACGCAGAAGGATTCCATTTAAACATATTTTAAAAACAGGCAAAACTAATCAATATATTACTTAACATTTACAAAGATAGTAAAAGCTTCTACAAAATTCAAAGGAATAATTGACAAAAAAATTCTGAGTAGTGACTTTCTGCAAGGACAGAATTGGGGGATTTGAGTTGATTGTGGTAATAAAAGTGGTTCTGCATGTTAATAATGTTCTGTTTCTTGACCTCATGTCTGTATATACATTGCTGAATTTTATTTATTCTTTAATCTTACTTATGTGTTAACACATATTATAAGACTGTAAAAACGTGCACGAATATTTTGAAAATTTAATAGCAATTATAGTCATAACTCATAGGAAGTATACAAGATAATTTAAAATTATTATCTCTGCTTGTCGTGGATGCATGGTGTTTTGGTATGCAAACAGGAATGAAATTAGTGCTATATAAGGTTTGTGAGGACTTTTCTTTGTGTACATCCCTATTCTTAGTGATGAGAGTAGTCAAAGCACATGGAAACACTTGAAAATCATCAAATCTGATCACCTTCATCCTTGATTGTTTGATCAACATAGTTGGTATAAAAATGAAATGTTGCAACATTAAAATGAGAGCAATCAAGTCTAAAATTAACTCAAAAAAGAAAAACATAAGTTCAAGAAACAGAATATTTTAGATATTTAAAAACGGACAATGTAAACATTCTTGTGAAAATGAAAATCTTTGGGAAATTTAGGTATTCTTTTATATCAAAAACATGAGAAAGAAGAATGGAACTGGAGGAATCAACCTGCCTGACTTCAGGCTCTACTACAAAGCCACAGTCATCAAGACAGTATGGTACTGGCACAAAGACAGAAATATAGATCAATGGAACAAAATAGAAAGCCCAGAGATAAATCCACACACATATGGACACCTTATCTTCAACAAAGGAGGCAAGAATATACAATGGAGTTAAGACAATCTCTTTAACAAGTGGTGCTGGGAAAACTGGTCAACCACTTGTAAAAGAAGGAAACTAGAACATTATCTAACACCATTCACAAAAATAAACTCAAAATGGATTAAAGATCTCAGTGTAAGACCAGAAACTATAAAACTCCTAGAGGAGAACATAGGCAAAACACTCTCAGACATAAATCACAGCAGGATCCTCTGTGATCCACCTCCCAGAATACTGGAAATAAAAGCAAAAATAAACAAATGGAATCTAATTAAAATTAAAAGCTTCTGCACAACAAAGGAAACTATAAGTAAGCTGAAAAGACAGCCTTCTGAATGGGAGAAAATAATAGCAAATGAAGCAACTGACAAACAACTAATGTCAAAAATATACAAGCAACTTATGCAGCACAATTCCAGAAAAATAAATGACCCAATCAAAAAATGGGCCAAAGAACTAAACAGACATTTCTCCAAAGAAGACATATGGATGGCTAACAAACACATGAAAAGATGCTCAACATCACTCATTATCAGAGAAATGCAAATCAAAATCACAATGACGTACCATTTCACGCCAGTCAGAATGGCTGCGATCCAAAAGTCTACAAACAGTAAATGCTAGAGAGGGTGTGGAGAAAAGGGAATCCTCTTACACTGTTGGTGGGAATGCAAGCTAGTACAGCCACTATGGAGAACAGGGTGGAGATTCCTTAAAAAACTGGAAATAGAACTGCCTTATGACCCAGCAATCCCACTGCTGGGCATACACACCAAGGAAACCAGAAATGAAAGAGACACGTGTACCCCAATGCTCATTGCAGCACTGTTTATAATAGCCAGGACATGGAAGCAACCTAGATGTCCATCAGCAGACGAATGGATAAGAAAGCTGTGATACATATACACAGTATTACTCAGCCATTAAAAAGAATACATTTGAATCAGTTCTGATGAGATGGATGAAACTGGAGCCGATTATACAGAGTGAAGTAAGCCAGAAAGAAAAACACCAATACAGTATACTAACACATATATATGGAATTTAGAAAGATGGTAATGGTAACCCTGTATGCGAGACAGCAAAAGAGACACAAATGTAAAGAACAGACCTTTGGACTCTGTGGGAGAGGGAGAGGGTGGGATGATTTGGGAGAATGGCATTGAAGCATGTATACTATCACGTAAGAAACGAATCGCTAGTCTAGGTTCTATACAGGATACAGGATGCTTGGGGCTGGTGCACTGGAATGACCCAGAGAGATGATATAGGGAGGGTGGTGGGAGGGGGGTTCAGGGTTGGGAACTCATGTACACCTGTGGTGGATTCATGTCAATACAGTATTGTAAAGTAAAAAAAAAACAGTTAAAAAAATGTAATATAGTAGACCTAGAATATTGAAATATATGCTGAGCAATGTTAAATTCTACAACAGATGTCAGTGTCCTAAAAATGAAATTTCATGCCTCTAAGTTAATGAAAGTGAAGTCGCTCAGTCCTGTCTGACTCTTTGTGACCCCATGGACTGTAGACCACCAGGCTCCCCTGTCACTGGGATTCTTCAGACAAGAATACTGGAGTGGGTTGCCATTTCCTTCTCCAGGGGATCTTCCTGACCCCGGGATCGAACCCAGGTCTCCCGCATTGCAGGCAGACACTTTAACCTCTGAGCCACCTCTAACTTAGTGGCTTTATATAAATCATATAATTATATATAAAGTAGTGCTGAGATAAATCAAATGAAAAAAAGCAGTTAACATCCCAATGTACATCCTAATGTACATAATAACAACCACCGAAGATTTTTTTTATTAACAGCTAAAGGGACTATGTAGGGCTCATCACAGATAATTTGAAATAGCAGAAGTGGATAAAAAGTATGCATTATCTCTTCATTGGCTAATATAGTTAATAATCATTGATTCAGTTGTTATACTATATATCATATTGACCTTACACAATGTAGAGACAGCTCACATTTAAGAACTGACACTTTAACATGAAAAAGGAATTTTGGTGCCAAAGTTCAACCAGATATTTTGACTGAAGAGTATTAGTAAGGCTGAGAGCATATACAGGATTTCCAGGACAGATATTGCTGTGTTTTTTTTTAGTATATTTTTGACATAATGGAACTATATTTTTCAAATTATAATAATATACACACACGCACATATATATCTCTCACCTAGTATTTTACCCAATATCACCGTTGAAATATACATTTAAAACATTTTTCGTTGTAAAAACGGTTTAAATGTTGTTTTAATCATGGGATAATATATTTTTGAAAACCTACTTAATTCACCTGACATTATAAATAATACATTTTCTTAGACATATCTTTGGGCATATATTTGTCTTAAAGACTGTTTCCTTTAAATAAATTTTCATGCGTATAATTATTATTTTCAAGTATCTGCATATCATTAGACCCTGCCAAATATTGCTGATATAAATATTTTAACCAATTCTTCATGACATTGGAAATATGGGTTTGTCAGTTTAAACCTTATAGAATTATTAACTATCTGAAGTATATTTATGAATGTTTATGTATCTGATACAGCATTGCATTGCAGATTGATTTGCAACCTTATTTCCAGAGATGTTAAAAATACTTTCAAAATGTGTTGAGTGATTATATGTCATTTTTATGCATTGTGTTTATGTTCTGTTCTAATTTATTTGTGTTTTATTTCTACATTTTATAAACTCTGCACAATAAAAAAGCTGACTGGTTTACCTAACGTGTTTGCAGAGAGAAGTAGAATAAGATTGACCGTTTTAACAAATGGACCAAGTATACTGGTTTCTAAATTAGTTAATTAACTCAATCCCATGTAATAAATAATCAGTTCAAGTCCATTGATTTAGGATAATAGGAAAACGCCATTAAGGGTAATGCTATAATGTGGAAGTTCGAATATTAGGCTACTATTGTATTTTTCAGATGACAAAAGATAATACTCAGTAAAGGTAGTGAAATAGAAGTTAAGATGAAGGAAGTGACTCCTTTAAATTTACTAAAAGGCCCTTCCAAGTTCTCAACACCAAGACAGGGTATGACAAGAAAAACAAAAGTCACTTTTGACAGTAAAATAAAGATTATTCCTAATGTATGCCTCCCAATACAATGTTATTGTCTTCAATTTATAACCATATACTCTCAGTAAAGGGAAATGACTTTTCAAAAAAAAAGTCATGTTGAGTGAAACCAAATCTTGACTGATTGGAAAGTCACAATTTTAGATCTATGAAAATTTTGTCTTTTCTAAATCATGGTGCAATACTTTAGAAATTGTATTGTATTATACCAAACATAAACTTGAGATGTTGCAGTGTGCCTTTTCTTTTCCATCCAATTTAAGGTGAACCACTATTGAGAAATCATAGGCTAAAAAAACAAAAATTTCCCCTATGGCTAAAAAAGAATATAAATTAAAACAATTACTAATTTTTATCCTTATTTGCCTACTCTTGTAAATTACCACAAATAAAGACTCTATAGTTAAGATGTCTAATTTTTCTTATACAGGAAAAAAAAAATTAATGGAAATTTTATAGTCCTGTAAGTATCACTGACAAAAAAAGTAAACAAAAACTCTGCATTCACAGATATGCTGATAATATTGTAATTTTGAAAAATATGTATTGTTATCAGTGTTATTACGATGATGCTAGTGGTAAAGAATCCACCTGCTAATGCAGGAGACACAAAAGACACAGGTTCAATCCCTGGGTCAGGAAGATCCCTGGGAGTAGCAAATGGCAGCCCACTCCAGTAGTGTTTTGAAGTGAAGAAGTGAAGTCGCTCAGTCGTGTCTGACTCTTTGTGACCCCATAGACTGTAGCCTATCAGGCTCCTCCGTCCATGGGATTTTCCAGGCAAGAGTGCTGGAATGGATTGCCATTTCTTTCTCCAAGGGATCTTCCCAACCCAGGAATCAAACCCGGGTCTCCTGTATTGCAGGCAGACGCTTTACTGTCTGAGCCACCAGGGAAGTAGTGTTAGTAGTATATAATTAAGGTTGAGGAGACATCTGAGTAGTCCACACCTGCATTGAGTAGATGAAATTTTCTTTCTTATAGCAGCTCCCTTTAAAAGTCAAGTAGTAGACATATTTGGCTAGTGTTCATTTGTTCAAGCAGTTGTTAAATTACGATTGAGTTTTGCTAATTCTGAAAAGGTGGACTCATAATCATTTCAGCTATAAGTCTAACTCTTTTAAATATACCACTATTTAATCTGCTAGGATTTTTAGAATCTTTTTTTTTTTCTAAAAGTAGGTCATGAAGATTCATGTTCCAATTAATTAAAAAAAGCTAAATTATGTATTACTACCTTAAACATCCATTAGGAGTTAAAAATTTTAACTCTGTATCCACAGTTGTCATCTACACTATACTTTAATGACATGATGGATTAATATTCAAAACAATTGAGCAATAGTTCGTATTTTCTTGAACAGTGGGAATCACATGAGTCTCGTAAACTGAAATTACAGGGTTATTTGAAATATAATTTTTCTCAACTTGTTTTCAGATACTTGACTTTGAGTCTTTTTACAATTTGTGTTAGTTTCTGCTGTACAGCAAAGTGAATCAGTTATACATATACATATATCCACTCAGTTTTAGATTCTTTTCTCATATAGGTCATTATAGAGTTTAAGTACAGTGCCCTATGCTATAAGGTAGGCCCTATTAGTTATTTTGTACATGCTAGTGCATATATGTCAGTCGCAATTTCCCAATTTTTCCTTCTCTTCCTTCTCCCCAATAGCCATGTTTGTTTTTTTTAATCTGTGACTTTATTTCTATTTTGTAAATAATTCCTCTGTACCATTTTTTATTTTAGATTCCCCATGTAAGTGATATCATATATCTGTCTTTATCTGTCTGACTTACTTCACTCAGTATGACAATGTCTAGGTCCATCCATGTTGCTCCAAATATTATTTCTTCCTTTTTTTTAATGACTGAGCAATAAACAGATGGGGAAACAGTGGAAACAGTGTCAGACTTTATTTTGGGGGGCTCCAAAATCACTGCAGATGGTGACTGCAGCCATGAAATTAAAAGACGCTTACTCCTTGGAAGAAAAGTTATGACCAACCTAGATAGCATATTCAAAAGCAGAGACATTACTTTGCCGACTAAGGTCCGTCTAGTCAAGGCTATGGTTTTTCCAGGAGTCATGTATGGATGTGAGAGTTGGCCAGTGAAGAAGGCTGAGCACCGAAGAATTGATGCTTTTAAACTGTGGTGTTGGAGAAGACTCTTGAGAGTCCCTTGGACTGCAAGGAGATCCAACCAGTCCATTCTGAAGATCAGCCCTGGGATTTCTTTGGAAGGAATGATGCTCAAGCTGAAACTCCAGTACTTTGGCCACCTAATGCGAAGAGTTGACTCATTGGAAAAGACTCTGATGCTGGGAGGGATTGGGGGCAGGAGGAGAAGAGGACGACAGAGGATGAGATGGCTAGATGGCATCACTGACTCGATGGACGTGAGTCTGAGTGAACTCTGGGAGTTGGTGATGGACAGGGCGGCCTGGCGTGCTGTGATTCATGGGGTCGCAAAGAGTCAGACATGACTGAGCGATTGAACTGAACTGAACTGAACTGAATATGCCATTATGTATGTACCATGTTTTCCTTATACCTTCATCTGTCAATGGACATTTAGGTTTGAGTTTTTGTGAACCATTAGATGAACCAAGAGGAGAAGGCAACGGCAACCCACTCCTGTTTTCTTGCCTGGAGAATCCCAGGGACAGGAGAGCCTGGCGGGCTGTGGGCTATGGGGTTGCACAGGGTCAGGCATGACTGCAGCGACTTAGCAGGAGCAGCAGCAGCAGCAGGAGACGAACCAAGAAAATTATTTTATGGTGACCTGTTAAATAGTACCCTCCTTTATGTATATGCATGCATGCTAAGTTGTTTCAGTAGTGTTCAACTCTTGTGACCCTACTGACCATAGCCTGGCAGGCTCCTCTGTCCATGGGATTCTCTAGGCAAGAACCCACTGGAGTGGGTTGCTGTGCCCTCCTCTGGTGGAATCTTCCCAATCCAGGGATAAAACCCATGTCTCTTGTGTCTGTCTCCTGCATTGGCAGGCAGATTCTTTACCACTAGTGCCACCAGGGAAGCCCCCTTTGTGATTTCTTTTGTGAAAAAAAGGAAAAGAAAAAAAGAAAAATAATATTATCAATAAGGTTTAAGTTACCTGTTCTGCAAGCCAAATTTGTCTGCTAACTGAATCCCACAGTTAGAATTATCTCCCTGTTCACCAGCAGTTTTGAGGCAGAGGATGTGCCCTGCTAATATTGATCATCTGATATAAGAATGAACTCTTGCTTCAGGCAAAATCCATGGTCCCCCCAAAATAAAATTTCAGAACTTAGGCCAATACTTTGGCCTCCTGATGCAAAGAACTGACCCACTGGAAAAGACCCTGATGCTGCGAAAGACTGAGGGCGGGGGGAGAAGGGGACATCAGAGGATGAGATGGTTGGATGGTGTCACTGACTCAATGGACATGAGTTTGACTAAACTCCAGGAGTTGGTGATGGACAGGGACGCCTGACGTGCTGCAATCCATGGGATTGCAAAGAGTCCGACACGACTGAGCAACTGAACTGAACTGAACTAAGGTGCTTATAAATGATTGATTCTTCTCAAATAAATCAATAATATTAAAATTCTCCATGCACCTTGAGGAGACAATGATTAAAATGATAGACATAGGTCAGGACTGCTTCACCAATGAAACACTGTCCATTTGGAAAGAAAAATATATGGGAGTAAGCATCCCCTGACAAAATATAAATACATACATAAACACAATTTAGCATGAACCTATTTCATTGTATTAAATTTTTAAAACTATCATTGTAAAAGCAATGTTCCATTAGAAGAATGAGTCATGATTTACTTAACCAATTTTCCCATAATGTTGATGATTTTGGAAGATAACCAGTGTTCAACTGCACTTATTTCTGTCCTTTAGAAGACGTTTTCTAGTTATACAGTAATTCTTGGCAGAGCCATTTACCTAATATGCTTTATAGTCACTTTCTTTTTTGTCTAGGTAGACAAGCTAGTGAAAAAATGAAAGTTTTTCCTGAAAATAATGAAGCAGTTTGGAATTATGCACTCTTCAATTTCATAATCCTTTAAATCTTAGGCTATTATATTTTATCTCTTTTTAGGATACTAGTTATGAATTCCTTTGAGAAAGTATCTTGATTCTCACTCCAGTTATTTATGATTTAAATTTACATATTGCCTTTCTTCTGAAAAGCTTATGGCATTGAATAAAAACACTTTCAACATTCATTAAACATCTGTCACAATCTAGTGCTAAAAAAAGCAGCAGGGAAGCTTTACAACAATAACTGAAAAAAATACGATGAGAAAAAGGAATATAATAAATATTAATAATAGCAATATATTAAAATCGGAGCCCTCACATCCAGCTGCAAAAGCATTTTTAATTTTGCCTTAAATATATAAATAACACATAATCCTTTTTCTAGCCAAATAGTTGATTTTTGAATATAATATGCAACCTCTTACCTCAGCTAATTTGTGAAATTCTATGTTTAAAATGCTTATCAATTTGCATTCTAAGATTCTTTGTTTGGAAATTTACCATTCATCTTTTAGTACTGAGATAAATTCCAGTTGGCTAGGCAGGCAAGGAGATATAGTATTTGGATCTCTATGAACACCTCTGCTAGAGACAGGAATTTGCCTGACATACTGAGATATACCTACAGACAAGATACAAGCAAACAAAAAAGTGAGTGAAAAGTATTCAGCAAAAGATAAAAGACCTGTGTAGCAACAATTACTATTTGTGAGGAACAGAAAAAAAGGCCAAGAGATTTCTACATTTGTAGAATGTAGAAAAAAAAAAATCCTCTAAAATGTAAGTGGTCTCTATCAAACTAAGGACTCACAACTTGAATGGAAATCTCAATGGAATAATCTGGGAACACAGCCAAAACTAAGCAAGAGTTTATCAATCTCCTATTCACAGGCAAAGACAAAAGGACTGTGGAAAGGTCAAAAGATGCCAGAATGTTGAAGAAACTCTCAAATTAATCAAATAAAGCCCCTTTCTAGAATTAAAAACTAGCACTGAGAAGAAATTGTTCAGAGAAGTTTTATTGAAAAGTACAAGAACATTGGTCAAAGAAAAGAGCAGAGACATTTATTATAAGATGCAGAAAATTAATGAGCAGGATAAGAGGCAACAAATGCCATTTACTGGAAACATATCTAGAAAGCATCTATAAAATTTAGCTATAATTACAAAAAAGATTATGTAATTTTAGAATGTAATGAGGTATAAATAAAACAATATACACTGTAACTTGAAAAATTCAGACATATATATATATTTTAAAGAAAAACTTAAAAAGAGAGCTGATACTATGCAGGAAAAGATTATAAATGATAAATATACTTATTTTGATATTGAATATTAACCTAGAAAACACAAAAGGTAAATTAAAAAATACCACAAATAATGTCATAAAATAAATGAATGATAGAAAGGTGAAAAAATTTTAAGAAGAGGATATATGTAGAGATAAGAACCTCCATACTTGAAAAGGAGTTGGTTAAAAAAATTAAGCAACAAACATCTAACATATATACAACTGTAGTCTTTATAGGAGAAAAATCAAAGAACTGGGACAGAACAAATACTAAAATTTTTAATTAATGTGTACACTCTGAAATAAAACATAACTTGAGCTATATATGAGGATGTCACAGTGCATAACTAGAAAAAGAAAATTCTAGGCCAGTCAAGACATATTCTAGTAATACTGTTAAGCTTTGAAATAAAACTTCAGAGGTCAAAACAGACATACTCTTTTGCAAGAGGAAGAGTATCAAATTACTATCAGATATTTATTTGTACAACAACACTTTATTCTAAAAGATAATAGAGTAACATTTAGCCTGCACATAGAAAGCCAGTTAGTTTAGTTATGATTTTGTATCCAGGCAAATTGACTTTCAAGTGTAATGTCTGTAGACAAACTACTACACATGCCAGATCTTCAGGATGTTGTTCTCATGAGCCCCTTTTCATAAATCAAATAATGGGTGAGCTTTAGACAGGTAAAAATGAATAGATAATTATTAGCATAAGGATAGTGTTGAACAATGAATATAAATTTATTTTTATAACTCCGTCTAATTGACAGACTTATGGAAGATGTTGTAGTGTGTTATGATGATATATTTTCATAATGCAGACATAGGATAACATAATTGTTAGTGTGACAAGAGAGCATAAAAATAAACTTGATGATTTCCTTTGTTTACTGAAAGAAAAAAAATGTTTGCTCAAATTAATGCTGAGGATAAATGAGGAAGCAGATATAATATGCTCATAATGTTTGAAGTAGGGAAGTGTTGCTGCTGCTGCTGCTAAGTTGCTTCAGTCGTGTCCGACTCTGTGTGACCCCATAGACAGCAGCCCACCAGGCTCCCCCGTCCCTGGGATTCTCCAGGCAAGAATACTGGTGTGGGTTGCCATTTCCTTCTCCAATGCATGAAAGTGAAAAGTGAAAGTGAAGTCGCTCAGTTGTGTCCGACTCTTAGCGACCCCATGGACTGCAGCCCACCAGGCTCCTCTGTCCATGGGATTTTCCAGGCAAGAGTACTGGAGTGGGGTGCCATTGCCTTCTCCGAGGGAAGCCTTAGATACACCAAAAGAAGGAAAAGGAAATGAAGGAGGACAAGAGGAAGAGAGAAAAGGTATGGTAGGACGAACGGAAGAGAATGAGAATGGGAATATTTTATCAGCGTTCTGTACAAAAATAATCGTTTTGACAAAAGGAGGAGATGAGAGAAATAAAGTGATCAAATCACACTGTAAAATTTTCTCTCCCTTTGTCTTTGCTCCTTTCTCCCTCTCTCTCTGCTCCTTTTTTGTCCTCTCTCTGATAGAATTTCAGTTGAATATATTTATTTTGTCAAATCAACTGTTGCAATGAAAAAAATCTAACTTTGTCTAACAAAAAATCCAACACTATGCTGTGAGCCAGAGATTCTCATTAAAGATATTCCAGAAAGATTAGAAGAGTAGAAAGAATGCTGGCTGCCATGACAGCTCTCAATTCCAAATTTAATCTCCCTATGTTCATAAAGTTTCTGAAATTTGTCCTGTATTTCCTTCTGTGTTTATTGCTGTGCCAGTTATTGTGGTTGGGGTCCCCAGGTGGTGCTAGAGGTAAAGAACCCGCTGTCAGTGCAGGAGACAGAAGTGGCACACATCACTTCGTGATCACTGAGTCAGGAAGATTCCCTGGAGGAGGCATGGCAGTCCACTCCAGTATTTTTGCCTTGAGAATCCCATGGACAGAGGAGCCTGACAGGCTACAGTCCATAGGGTCTCAAAGAGTCAGACAGTACATTATTGTGGTCCCTGGTGCTAAATATATTCAAATGCCTTGAGAGAAAACTCTTCATACAGAGTATCAATTTAAGTGGATAAACCTTGTCCAGGGATATATACAGTTAAAAAATAAGGATGAAAAAAGCATTTATTCAGGATAAAGATATTTTCAAGGTTGGTAAGATGGTAATGGTGAAA